>NC_068432.1:20594619-20684619 GCF_023373465.1 Oncorhynchus keta | reverse complement strand
ATCGTACTTTGGTGCGAAAAGTGCAAATCAATCCCAGAACAACAGCAAAGGACCTTGTGAAGATGCTGGAGGAAAACGGGTACAAAAGTATCTATATCCACAGTAAAACGAGTCCTATATCAACATAACCTGAATGGCCGCTCAGCAAGGAAGAAGCCACTGCTCCAAAACCGCTATAAAAAAGCCAGACTACGGTTTGCAACTGCACATGGGGACAACGATCGTACTTTTTGGAGAAATGTCCTCTTGTCTGATGAAACAAAAATAGAACTGTTTGGCCATAATGACCATTGTTATGTTTGGAGGGAAAAGGGGAGGCTTGCAAGCCGAAGAACACCATCCCAACCGTGAGGCACGTTGGGATGGCCTGCTCGCCTCCCTACCACTGAGGAAGTACAGTTCCCGCTCAGCCCAGTCAAAACTGTTCGCTGCTCTGGCCCCCCAATGGTGGAACAAACTCCCTCACGACGCCAGGACAGCGGAGTCAATCACCACCTTCCGGAGACACCTGAAACCCCACCTCTTTAAGGAATACCTAGGATAGGATAAAGTAATCCTTCTCACCCCCCCTTAAAAGATTTAGATGCACTATTGTAAAGTGGCTGTTCCACTGGATGTCATAAGGTGAATGCACCAATTTGTAAGTCGCTCTGGATAAGAGCGTCTGCTAAATGACTTAAATGTAATGTAAATGCTTTGCTGCAGGAGGGACTGGTGCACTTCACAAAATAGATGGCATTATGAGACAGGAAAATTACGTGGATATTGAAGCAGCACCTCAAGACATCAGTCAGGAAGTTAAAGCTTGGTCGCAAATGAGTCTTCCAAATGGACAATGACCCCAAGCATATTTCCAAAGTTGTGGCAAAATGGCTTAAGGACAACAAAGTCAAGGTATTGGAGTAGCCATCACAAAGCCCTGACCTCAATCCTATAGAAAATGTGTGGGCAGAACTGAAAAGGCGTGTGTGAGCAAGGAGGCCTACAAACCTGACTCAGTTACACCAGGTCTGTCAGGAGGAATGGGCCAAAATTCACCCAACGTATTGTGGGAAGCTTGTGAAAGGCTACCCAAAAGGTTTGACCCAAGTTAAAGAATTTAAAGGCAACGCTACCAAATACTAATTGAGTGTATGTGAACTTCTGACCCACTGTGAATGTGAAAGAAATAAAATGAAATAAATCATTCTCTCTACTATTATTCAGACATTTCACATTCTTAAATTAAAGTTGTGATCCTAACTGACCTAAGACAGGGAATTTTTACGAGGATTAAATGTCAGGAATTGTGAAAAACTGAGTTAAAATGTATTTGGCTAAGGTGTATGTAAACTTCCGACTTCAACTCTAGCTACACACACGTCAGGGTACACAACATCCTTCCTTTTTGTAGTCACGGGCCTAGGAGTGCCAAGACGAGCGTGTTGGACATGCTCACCTCATCAGCTCTGAAATGTGACAGACAAGTCCATTTTAATTCACGTCAGATGTTTTGTGTTCAAGTTGATTTACTGTAAATCACACTGCTTGAGCAGAATCATAAATCTCACTCAGAATGCATACAGCCAACACGTACACACGTATCTGATCTACTGACAGGCACTTTCCTGTCAATGCAACTCAACGTGCACTTTTCCTACTGAGGCGCAGAGGAAGAAAATTGCACATGCAGTGATTTTCTACTCAACTGCTCCACGTTCTCTCTCTCTCTCTCTCTCTCTCTCTCTCTCTCTCTCTCTCTCTCTCCCCTCTGTTCATATCTGACAGACTGCTGTCTCATGGGGAGAGTTTATTGTCCGTGCAATGGGCCATCACACAGCCATTGGGTAGAGGGAGGGGGAGCTGGTGGAGATGACAGAATCACAGCGACAAGTTAGCGCCAATCATTCTTTCTGTGTGTGCATGCTGGAATGACTGCTTGTTTGACGGAGCATTGGAGCAGAGTACATGTAGCCCATAGAGTTAGCTAGAGACTAGCTGATAGACAGAATGAGTACTAATGTTGTAGGGGCACTAATGTAGTTGTTGGAAATACAGTAAAAACCTCATTGTACTGAGTTGCTTGTGATTAGAGAATAACTTGGCTCCCAATTCAATCAATTGCAGATTGAGAGTCCCCCCTCCAAAGGGTTTACATTTTGAATATACCATTTTGTGTTTGTTGTGCTGCTATTGAAATGTGCAAATTTTGAGTGTCCCCCAAAAAATGTAGTTGTCTGTTTTTAACTGCCTGTCTCTCTCTGACCGTTGGTTCTTTCTCTCATGTCTCCACAGAAAACACCCCAAAGACCTCAGCCAGCTGCAGCCCGGCCCCGGAGTCCCCCCTCAGCTCAGCCGAGGAGTCCGTGAAGAGCCTTGGGGAGCAGGGGGGAGGAGGAGGGGGATGTGGAGGAGGATCATCCCAGGTCCCCCCCAGGGAGCCCAGCGAGCCCTCTGAGTCCCAGCCCGGCACGCCACTGCCCGTCCCCGGCCACTCAGGTCTCAGCATCCAGGAGATGGTGGCCATGTCCCCAGAGCTGGACACCTATGTCATCACCAAGAAGGTCAAGGAGGTGCTGACCGACAACAACCTCGGTGAGTTGGAGTGGCATTATCATACCACTCTGGTCTTGTCTTTCAACAGTCACTTCTTCAAGTCTTCTTTTCCAATTGATCAGCACAACAAAGCATTCAGTCCCCCCCCTTCTCCCCCGAGTTGCGCAAACCGCCTTATTCACCTCGTCTGCTACTAATGTGTCTAGCACCCACCTGGGTGATGCCACGGCAGCCATTTTGTGCCAGAGCATTCACCAGTGACCACACATGAGCAGTGGAGAGGTGAGGAGCGATTGTTACATTGTGCCAATGCTACTGTGTACTCCTCAACAAGAAGCACAAACTCCTAACAAGCTTTTCTCCCCTCCCACTGATAATAATTTGTTTAGATTAGAGTTGCAACACATTAAACTAATAATTTTGTGCTGGGTTCGGTGCATGTGTCATCATTGTACGCAGTATCTCCGCTCCAGAACGGGGAAATGCTCTTTACCCCACCAGCGTCATACTGGGCTGCCAAGGCAGACAGGGTTAAACCAGTTGCCATGTTCCTCAAGCTGGCCAGCTAGCTCGTTAGTCGTTCCCTCAGCTAAAATTAACCAGCCCAACTATCAACTCACACAGCAAAGGAACAGAGAGCACAGTTTCCACACTGTCCTGGTCGTGCTTAAAGACTAAGTGTTTCCTGGCTAGCCTCTGAGCCAGTTGGATAACGTGGGTCACTTATCTGTTGAACATTGAGTTACAGTATGGTCGATACTATCAGATGATACTAGCCAGATTAATATTGGGACAAAGCCTGGTTGTCATAGGGCTGCGCTCCACCTTGTTCCCAGACCTCTCAATTAGCCCCACAGAGAAGAGCTCCCTCCATCTGTTCCCTAGACCTAGCCACAGCTCACCTCCTCCTCCTCTCCCCTGTCAGGGCAGTGAGGCGGCCAGGGCCAGTGATGGATGGTGTCATTTAGCAGCTCCCTTCAGCCAAACTCCCATGTCTGTCAACTACTGTAGCACTGCACCCTCTTGGCTGGGTTGATGTAAAATGCAATTGTTTCACTTCCTCACCTGAATATTTAAAGGTAATACAAATAGTAATGTGTATAGTCACTCTTCTACCTTATATAGTTCACTCCTTGATATCGGTAAGGCAATCAACAATGTAGGTATCCATTGTGGTGTGGCACTCTGTTGGGTGATTTAGGAGCATGATTTCTTGGCTTTGTAATTCACATGTTTTGAGATTCACACCGACACACAGCCAAATCAGATTTTTTTTATAGGACTCGAAGTGGTGCGTGCAAATGTGGCCAATCATCGTGATTTTTGTTTTCGCACACGTTTTAGGAAATATGGGCACAAAGGATGCCTCTCAATGAACATGTTTGCGCCTGCTGCTTGTACCCAAATCTAATCTTCTTTTAGTGGCACATTATATTAGCTGGTGGTCAATAATGTATTTTCTTAGGTCCTTTGATTTATGGCGTTGGAATTGTGTGATTTGATTTAGACCTTAATGGTTCATTAAGAATAGATGAACAAGTTCACCCTTGTACTTGACTTTACTTTCATACACAGGCTGAGCTCCACAGGGCTGCTGTGTGCATCACTGCATCCAATTGCAATAAGAACAGGGCTTGAGGTGTGTGTGTGTGTGTGTGTGTGTGTGTGTGTGTGTGTGTGTGTGTGTGTGTGTGTGTGTGTGTGTGTGTGTGTGTGTGTGTGTGTGTGTGTGTGTGTGTGTGTGTGTGTGTGTGTGTGTGTGTGTACTATAAGAGAGAGTGTGTGTTTGGGTGTGTGTGTACTATAAGAGAGAGTGTGTGTTTGGGTGTGTGTGTACTATAAGAGAGAGTGTGTGTTTGGGTGTGTGTGTGTTTGGGTGTGTGTGTACTATAAGAGAGAGTGTGTGTTCGGTGCAAAACAAAGCCCTGTCGGAGTCGGTGAGAGAAGGAAATTGTGAAGCAGCCCTTCCATCTCCGTGCAACACGCACACGCACATACCCCCAGAGATTCTCTCAGCGGGACTGGCGTCACCTGTTCTGTCTCCCAGCCTTATGCTGTCTACTCATCCACTTCTCTTCCCTTTAGAGGAGCTGCTCCCCAAATCCCAGCGCCTTTCAGTAGCGCTTCACATCTCTGCCTCTCTCTCTCACCGCCACGCTGCCTGCCTGCGTTTGTTCAGCTGCCCCAACGCTCAGCTCCCCAGCATGAAACACTGTGAGAAGCACAGTGAAGAGCAACACCACCCTCTCTCCTCGCTGCCAAAGGCATGTTTGAGGGGTCCCCTGGGACATAGTGTGGGGAAATGTAGCTCCGCAGCGCTCTGTGTGAGAGCTCGCCAGCTTTGAAGCCTTTCAAGAACCTGAGGTTCTGCTGTGGTGAATGTTTATGCTGCGAACCGAGAGAGAGGCCTCGGTTGTTGTTTTTTATTTATTTATGTGAATCCAGACCTTTTTTTATTGCCTTTAAAACAACTCAGGCACTCAAACGCAAGTCAAAGACTATTTAAACTGTCTCTTCTCTGATTGAAGTCAGCCACAGTTGCAGCAGACTAAACGCTGCCAACTTCTGATGGCAAGTTTTCAATGCCGCCCTGCCCTGTACCTTAGAAACTTAAAGGACATGTAATGTTGATGCGTGTTCGTGCGTGGAATTCAAGTGTATTCCAATAGCAAGCTAAATTAAAAAAAGGTGAGTTGAATGTTGACAATAGCTTTCCAGATAACATTTTTGTAATGTTACCTGTAATGTTACCCGTATCGTTACCCTAATATTTGAGTGTCCAGTTTTATGTCAGTTAGGGGAGCATTCTAGCTATGTTAGCAAAAACCTTAAGATGACCTTTTTAACGTGTTTTGGTGTTAAAGTTAAGTTCTGCTTGACTTTAAGGGAATTTGCTCCTATCTACACTGAACAGAAATATAAACTCAACATGTAAAGTGTTGGTCCCATGTTTCATGAGCTGAAATAAAAAGTCCCAGAAATTTTGTTTACATCCCTGTTAGTGAGCATTTCTCCTTTGCCAAGATAATCCATCCACCTGACAGGTGTGGCATATCAAGAATCTGATTAAACAGCATGATATTTACACAGGTGCACCTTGTGCTGGGGACAATAAAAGGCCACTTTAAATGTGCAGTTTTGTCACACAACACATATAGCTCTTTAGTGGGCAAAAACTCATTCTGATTTGGTGGGCCTGGCTCCCCAGTGGGTGGGCCTGTGCCCTCCAAGACCCACCCATGGCTTCACCCCTGCCCAGTCATGTGAAATCCATAGATTAGGGCCTAATGAATTTATTTAAATTGACTGCATTTATATTTTTGTTCAGTATGGAACGTGGTTGCAATGTTCTCAGAATACAATATGACATTAAAATATATTGCAAAGAATGTGAGAGTAGGGTTACTCCCCTAGTCTGTATCGAACCCCTAACCACTGTGCCAACAAAGGATGGGCCAGTATATTTAGGCTCTGTCCAGAAGTAACCCCTAACGACGTGATAGGCGTAAGCAATAGGGTAAATGCTTTTTTTAAATAACTCTCAGCTCTGTTAAAAGTACACTCAAGGAAATAATTTATTGATCATAGTGATTCAGGAGAGTAATTAAAACAGGTTAATATATCCCACCAACCTTTAAAAAACTATATAGAAAGCCCTTCAGTTGTTGAAATGGGCTAAATCAATGATGAGAAGAGTTAGATGAACTTGTACATGATACGGACATGGTGGCATAGCAGGAAGATCAGACTACCGTGAACCTAGAGGTTGTGAGTTCAAATCCCTGGTGAGGACATGTTGAATAATAAGTACTGTAATCATGTATGTCACATATGGAAGTTGAAAACACTATGTTAAAAGAACTGTGTGTGTGAGTTTCCCTAACATCGCCAACAGACAAAGAGCTGTGAATGGATCAGTAGTTCTCAAGGCCTTGATTGGCTCTGCAAAGGTAACAAGACGTGATGTGTAATAAATGTTTCTTTGGACACATTAATGAACATTTTGTGTTTGGTGGGATATTAGTGGAATATTCTCCTAACCCCCAGAAAACACATGGGCCTCCCAAGTGGCGCAGCGGTCTAAGGCACTGCATCGCAGGGCTTGAGGTGTCACGACAGACCCGGTTTTGATCTCAGCCTGTGTCACTGCCGGCTGTGACCGGGAGACCCATGAGGCAGCGCACAATTGGCACAGCATCGTTCGGGTTAGGGGAGGGTTTGGCCAGCTGGGCTGTCCTTGTCCCATTGCACTCTCGCGACTTCTTGTGGCGGGTCGGACGCCTCCAAGCTGACTTCGGTCGCCAGTTGTACGGTGTTTCCTCCGACACATTGGTGCAGCTGGCTTCTGGGTTAAACTCGCAGCGTGTCAAGAAGCAGTGCGGCTTGGCAGGGTCTTGTTTTGCAGGGCGCATGGCTCTCGACCTTCACCTCACCTCTCAAGTTGCAGCGATGGGACAAGACTGGAACTTCCATTTGGATATCAAAAAGGTGTAAAAGTACCAAAAAAATCTATGAAATGAAAAACAACTCTGGACACATGAATGATTGTTGTTAACTGGGTCATGCCCTAATTATCATCCTTATTATTATTATTATTCTTACAAATATTGCTCTATCCATACTTCAGGCGATGTGGTCTACTGATTCTAGTTGTCTTCTAGTGACAGTCCTCTCTGTCCTTCTCGGAGTTGTGAATCTAACCTCCTCCTCTCTTTCTCTTTCTGATCCCCCTTCCCCCCAGGTCAGCGTCTGTTTGGGGAAACGATCCTGGGTCTGACTCAGGGCTCGGTGTCTGACCTGCTGGCGAGGCCCAAACCCTGGCACAAGCTCAGCCTGAAAGGACGCGAGCCCTTCGTCCGCATGCAGCTCTGGCTCCAGGACCCACGCAACGTGGAGAAACTCATGGACATGAAACGCATGGAGAAGAAAGGTACTCCTTTCCTCCATCTCTCTGTTTCTTTTTACCTCCCTCCCTACCTCACCTCTGTAACCTAGCCCCTTATCCTTTTACACATCTGAATCTAAAATGGTTCTAGCCAAGGGACAGTATGGCATTTTCCCCGCCTGGCACTCAGAATTTGTGCCACGTTGTCCTTAGATGGGATTTAGAGTTAGGCATGAGTCTGTCCTTCATGTCCTATGTCTTTGCTTTCAAGACAGAGACTAGGATAGAGAGAACACTGATGTAGCTACAAGCTAGCTACCTCCATAGGCCATGTTTTTACCCACCAACATCTGTCCCTGTACCCCTCCCTGGGAGTGTACCATCCCTCAAGGCCGCCAGGCAACCGTCCTAAACACTCTGTGGGGCTTGAAGTAGAGAGAATAAAGTAAAACAAGATGGCAAGAGAGAACGAGATGGAGTGAGAGGACGAGCTAGCGAACAAGTCGGAGGGACGGAGAGGAAGATGAGCATGGGGGGGGGGCATTTCTGATTGCTCTTTTTCCTTCTCTAATAGCCCAGATGTGTCCCCGGGCTGTCGAGTCAAACAGCACATGCCCAGTGCTCCTGGTTAAAAAGAAAAGGGGGTGGAGACGTGTGTGTGTGTGTGTGTGTGTGTGTGTGTGTGTGTGTGTGTGTGTGTGTGTGTGTGTGTGTGTGTGTGTGTGTGTGTGTGTGTGTGTGTGTGTGTGTGTGTGTGTGTGTCGGAGGGGTGGGGGATATGTGTTTCTCAACGCTGTCGAGATCAATCTGGGCACGAGACGTCAACGCTCTCATCAGACATGACGGGCCCCAGTCTCTCCGGGGCCTGCTTATTCAAAGTCCAATGCACTCATCAGAGCACCCTTTTCTCCCCTTCCCGCTCTCCACTCCTCCCCTCCCTTTCTCCATTAGCAAAGTGAACATTCTTGGAGTGATTAGGCCATTAACACTTCTCCCGGGGTAAAAGTGGCATATATTGGTCCTCCGTTGGGGCTGGGGCTGGGGCTAGGCTGGTTATGAGTCAAAGCCCAGTCTGGCGAAGTGTGTTTGGGTAGCATCACCGTAGGGAAGCACGGAGGATAACTGCAGGGAGACTCCTCATTAGCCTGCTAACACTACGGCCTGGATGTTCTTTTCCCTGCCTAAACCCCCGACCAGGCGACAGGGACTTCTGCTCACAGCTATGGCTACGGGGTTTTGCACTCTGTATGCATGATGATAATGATGTATGTTTTATATTGTGCTTTTTGTTAGGTCTAAAAGCACTTAAAAGTGTATGGTCAAATGATAGAGCGGGTGATATGGATGGTTATTAATGCGTAATGGAAGCTCTGTTTCCCCTTAACAGATTATCTTGGATAAGCTTAACACTAACCCAGTCCTCTCCTCACTATAACCAATTTGGAAGTTTAAAAAAAAAAAAACGAGGCTGACCTATCAACCAACACTTAAGTAAACTCGTCATACATCTCAAGCTAAAGGGTAACGGGTTAGCCAATAGCCATTAACCATTAGCATGTTGAAGCTAGCATTAAATGTACAGTCATGGAGCCTTTTGTTTAGATTATTAAGTGTTGCTGCTATATATATGAAGACGTATCATAAATCATCTTTATATTTTGGTCCATAATGTGACTTGTCTGTTACTTCCATGTCACACATGCCATGTGAACATGTTTAAATGTATCAAGCAGGTCTCAAGAAGAGTCGAACAGTCAATTTCTTCTTTCAATTGTTCTTTCTGATGGGGAATCTGTCTCCTGAGCATGTGTATGGTAATACTGCCCCCTGGTGGCAATGTTTACCTTTGATTTTGTGACTCTTGTATTAGAGTATTTAGCTACACCTGTGAACCTTATAAAAGATCACATCCACATTTGTTGAATGCTGTAGTATTTCAGTTGCTGTGGATAGATATCATGTTGTCATGTTGCTTGTGTGAATTTAAAGCGGAATTCAAAGCCCTGTCAGGCAAGTCTACATGGAGTTTACATGGCATCCTCGTACTATAGTTAACCCTTCCATCTCTCTCTGTAGAGGGCTCGTATATTTTCAACCTTTTGCCCTCCCATCTCTCCCCGCCAGCGTACATGAAGCGGCGCCACAGCTCTGTGAGCGAGAGCCAGACGGCGGACAGTGGTGGCCTGTCAGGGGGAGACTTCAGCCAGGGATGCAGCCCCCAGCACGGCCTCGGCCACCACCTGCACCAGCAGCAGCCTCCCCAGCAGCACCTGAAGAAGGCCCGTGTGGTGCTGGCCCCCGAGGAGAAGGAGGCCCTGAAGAGGGCCTACCAGCAGAAGCCCTACCCCTCGCCCAAGACCATTGAGGAGCTGGCCTCACAGCTCAATCTCAAAACCAGCACCGTCATCAACTGGTTTCACAACTATAGGTGGGTGGAAAGAAACAGGGGGAGAAGGCTGGGAATGGATGCAGATCTGGATCTAAATAGTTTTTCATTTTATTCCAAATACTTGCTTTTTTCTGTGTTGATGTGAGAGACTCCCAGCTATGTGTCTGTGTCTGACTGAGGGATGTTGGGGTTCCTCTGCTCTCTTTCTCTCTGGCCTCCAGGTCTCGTATCCGACGGGAGCTTTTCATCGAGGAGATCCAGCGAGGTGAGGGCGGCTCCCCGTCCACCAGGGCGGGCAAGGCCAGTGAGGGCGACAGCTGTGACGGTACCGAGTCAGATGGCACAGTGGAGGGCACACGCCCCGGCCACGAGCACCACCCGGCCTCAGAAGGTGAGGGGGGGTCCGACCACAGAGACGACGGCACCACGTCAGCCACTGGCAGCAATGCTGCAGGTACCAGTGGCCACCACAAGGGCGGCGCCCTGGACAGCCTGTTCAGTTTCCCCGAGAGCATCCATGTTTCCTCTGCGTCTGTTGCCACCACCACTGCTGCCCGCAACCCCCGCGACAGCAGCCTGCGCAAGAAGAAAGCCGCCAACCTCAATAATATCATCCACCGCCTGGAGAAGGCTGCCGGTAAAGACGAGCCCCACGAGTGGGAGTTCTGATACGGTACCCCTGCTGCTGGAGAGTGAGAGTTACTATTTTTCTAGTGCCCTGACTGCACAGTTCCAAGGCCAAGACTGGAGCAGTGCTGCCAGAGAGGAACTGGCATCTTTTACGACTTTTCATATCAAAGAGGGTTCATAGATTTTTTTCAAGAAGCGAAACAACAGCAACAACCTGGCTTTGTTTGGAGAAGCACTTAACAACCCTGCTGGCCACAGGGCCCCATCACCACCGGCCAAAGGTGCGGAGGAGACGAAAGACTTGCGCTACTCACAGAGGAGCGTCACTCCACGGGAGGAAACTGTCACGAGAAGCAATTATGTGTTTTATTTGTGTGCGTGTGCGTGTGTGTGTGTGTGTGTGTGTGTGTTTCCCTTTGAGAGATTTATTCACCACCTCAAAGTTTTTCTAACCTTGTTCGCTCAGTGAGTTTTCACATCTAGTAGACTAACTGTTACAATGTTTTCCCCTTTTTCTGTTTTCGAAGAGGATCTTTCTCCTCATAACTCCATTGCAGTTCTTTGGCTTTCTGATAGGATCGTCAAACAAAAAAAGAGAATGAAAAGCCAAGCATTTAGAAAATTAGTCTGCAGGAGAGGAGAACCCTTTCCCAAGCAATGTTCCTTTCTGTGCCCCAAAAGCTGCCATGTAATGGCACTGGAACTCTTAATATGCTATCCACTCTATTGAGAAAAGAATTAACATTTTTATAAAATTATTTTTCTCCTCTGAGAAAGAAAAAAAACTTTATAGCAATTTGGTTGCCACTAAGAGATTGCACAGTCGGTCGACTTTAAACAATGCTATTTTAGATTCCTAAATATTTGGGAAGAGTAAAATCTGAAGTGAAATACTCATCAGTTGAATGGAACTTTGAAAAAAAAGTATCACTTTAATTCACAGTTTTTCAACGTACAACATAAAATGCAACGGTCATGTCAGGAAAAAGGAAAAATCAGAAAAACATCTTGTGGTAGCTTACTTTGTGTTCTTTCTCGTGGGTGATCTAGAAGCTCTTTGATAAGTAGTGTACATTTCTTTCATAGCTTTAACTGACTTCCGGGGGACGCCATTTTGGTGGCACCGGGAGCGTTTGTTTAATACACTCCATTTTAGGCCAAAATCAGGTTTGAGAAAAAAAGAAAATAAACAAAAAAGTTGTATACAAGTTCATGGAGAAAAAAAACTATTTCAGTCGAGATATTAAAAAAAATAAAAAAGTTGCAAACTTGCTTTTTAGCCTATTTTAACCACAAAAACCACACTATTAAGACCTCAGAACCAGGGTGTACAGTAGAGCCGACGGCCGCTGCACTTCACAGCCTGGCCCTCGGATGGGGAGGCTTGCGTTTCATTGGGTGAAAAAGCCAGGAGATGCACAGCTCACTTTACTGTATATTCCAAGCATCTGGCTCTTTTGCTCTCAACTCTTTACCTACGGTTGTGTGTATATTTGTACATTGTAAAAAGACAGAAAAGAAAGACAAGAAACCCCAGCTGTTGCGTGTCGGTCCTTACATGCGGTGCACTACGAGTCTGAGGAGGAGATGGACTCTCCTCTGCTTGTGTGTTCCCATACAGAGCTACAAGACTGACCTGGTCATGGTCAACCAGTCACACGTCCCTCCTTTAAAACCCTTTGACATATATTCTCCACGGGCTGCCATGTTGTGTTGCGCAGAGGTCAAGAGGTCAAATGTACGAAACCGTGCCAAGGCTTAGTAGAGATAATTCAAGGTACATTTTTATAAATTGAATAACCAACACCAAAAGTTATATCCAAAGTAGTGTCGATGTGACAAAGCCCCATCCAAGTTGGTTGTCTCTTTCAAAGTCAAGCTGATTCTCCCACCAATCTTGATGCGCTCACTCCTCCTTATATTATGACCAGTTTTATGATCAATTCATGACTGTTACGTAGCATCTCCATTCTCCACTGGTCACAACAAGTCCTCTTACTTTCAGCTGTAACTCTTGGCCTGCCCCATGTGAATATATCTCAGAGGTTAAGATCACTTGACACGGGTCAATGGAAGAAAACAAAGACATTAGTTTTATACTTAACCCTCAACCCACCCTCCCTTCCCCAGATATGGTAGAACATTAGACCCCTCCCGCACACATCGCAACCTCTTCCCTTTTCCCCCTTTCCTCCTCCTATGCCACAAGCTCACAGTGCCTGCCCGCCCACTGCCTCTCCCTGTGTGTTTGAGTGTGTGAGAGCACACACGTACGTGTACACAAGTAGGCGTGTGTGATTTTTGTATCCACGTACCGTAAGAAGGGGGTGTGAGGGTGTGAGCGAGGACTAGCTTCCCTGCTCTGCCATACACACCCTTGAGTGTGTGTGTGTGTGTGTGTGTTTTATAAGTCTGTGTGGCTTTGATTTGTATATAGCTGCACACACGTAGAGTGCACAACTGCCACCCTTTGTTTCTTCTAAGCTGTTTTCTAAATGATACGGCTTACGGCATAGCAGACTCACAAATACAGTAGGTCCCCTTTATTGCCATATTAAAGACAAGCAGTAGATCACTTCAACAAAGTTTTTTTGTTTCATGTTTTTGTTATGCTTATTTATAGGTGCTGTATTTTACATTTTAATGTCTTATTTGATTTCTGTTCATTATTGTTGTTATTATTGTATGGAAGGGACTATAAGGGGTCATATAATATTTTTTTTGACTGATAGACTGCCGGCAGTATTGGGTTATACGTACGAGATTTAGTTGTCATACATGTATATTTAGTGATCTTTGAAGACGTTTTGACAGTGTCATTTATGTTGTTTGAGCTGAAATGGGAGAGCATCCTGACAACGTCGTCTATAGCATTATGGTGCATTCACCGTTCATGATTTGATGCGTCTGTGCATTTCTATTTTCCTCTTTCATTTCAACAAACATGATTGAAATCAGGTTGACTTATATTCTCTTTTGTACATTTTCCGTGTATTACTGAACCCAGCACAGGACCGAAGTTGTGGTTGGGCTCAAGAACCAGTAGCATCTGAAGGTCTGGAACTGCTGTACTTTGGCATCACCTCTGAATCTGACACGTATCTTTGGAGATTTCTCAGCTTTGTTTGAGATGAATGAAGTGAGGTAGATTTGATCTAAAATAAGCAGTGATCACATCACTATATATGTGCTTAGATCCAGCAAGAGTGTGACTTTGGCGTTTCCTGTTTATTGGACTATAAACTGGGATGCACTGGCTACATTTTGTGACGCTCTTTGTACTACGTACACCTACTATTTAGAAGATTAATATTTCCTCAATTATTATTTGCTAAATATAGGTTTAGTTCCTTCAGACAAAAAAAACTGATCAAATGACATTTTTATACTAACAGTAACACAAACAGCTGTGTAAAGCACAAGCACTACTGACCAAAAACCTCTTTAAAAGGGGGGGAAGGCAACTTTACCTTAAAATATTTAATTGCATGCTCATGAATATTTTTTATGCCGTTCTGACTTTACAATAAGTTTAGTCTTTAAAGAGAGATTATTGGATACTTTTTTAAATTGTGAGCATTTGGAACAGAATTGGGTCCTGAATGGCTACTGCTCAGCTGCCCCTCCTACAGCGAAGCTGGTGGTGATTGGATCACCTCTGGAGGGGAGTGATGTTAGCACACTGTTCAAAAACCCTGTGTCCTGCATGGTTCCAAACCACGCTCTCTTCAAGTGACACACTGCCAGTCTGGCTAAGCCACAGCAGTCCCTATCAGCTGGTTACACTTTTCTACTGAATTTCATTGAAAAAATGTGATCGATTGAACACGAACACGTAACACTTTTGATAAAAGCACAAGTACATCGACAAGTTTAAGCAAAACATAATGGTATTTATATGTAATGGCTTTTGACACGTAAAGCTTAAATTGATCACACCCAAAAACGTTACCTTTCAAAAAAGGTATTGATCTTTTAGCACTATTAAAGAGAAATCTTAGCACTTAACCGTCTGCACGGCTTTTCCTTCAGTCTATATTTTCATAGGATTGCCTTTGCCTTAAAGTGATCCAGACCAAAGTGTTGATATTCTTTTCAGGATTGCTCATAAACGAATGCAGTAAGCTGGCTCTTGGACTGAAGTCTTGCGCCCATCCCATCGTCGTTCTCATGAGACTTTTCATCACTGGTCTCCAAGTCTTGTGCAGGCACCACATGGAAACAAGCAATCATTTTGATTGGTCTCCCACATCCTGCGTCTTCAACGCAGCTGTTGACGTCTGTAGCAAAGTTGTTTTGTCTGGAAATACTTCACTGCTGTTGAACAAAAGGGGGCCAGTTCTGTGACTGTCTACAGTCCTGGGCTCCTCCAGAGGTGATGCCAAGGCAGACTCTTGTAGGCCACAGATTTAGTAAGAGGTCCACAATCAAAAGCCCCCCACGCAGATAGTGGGTATGGCCCTCATTAAGAACGATACAGGCTTGAGTGTCTGGTAGAGGCACTAATGAAATGGAGTTGATCAGAGGGATTTCACTTTGATACTATTACTAACATGTCAAGTTGTGCTGTCATGATGTAAACTGTTCCCAGCTATTGCCCGGTTAGGACAGGAGACATACTTGACAGGCAGTGCTTTTTGATTGGGAGTTGAATTTGTGTGGATTTGTTTTCCTTTATCTGTTTCTCATTTGACGCTAATTGAAGATTTGAACATGAGTTCTCTCACTTTTCTCCCCAAATCATGTTCTGCTGTCAGTCATTTTGGAAACATTGCATGTATACTGAACAAAAATATAAACGCAACATGCAACAATTTCAAAGATTATACTGAGGTACAGTTCATATAAGGAAATCAGTCAATTTAAATAAATACATTTGTTCCTAATCTATAGATTTCATTACTGGGCATGGGTGCAGCCATGGGTGGGCCTTTGAGGGCATAGGCCCACCCACTGGGGAGCCAGGCCCAGCCAATCAGAATGAGTTTTTCCCCACAAAAGGGCTTTATTACAGACCAAACTTGTTCTCAACACCCCCACTTCCCCCTCAGGCGATCACGCAGGTGAAGAAGACGAATGTGGAGTTAGTTGGCTGGCGTGGTTACACGTGGTCTGCTGTTGTGAGGCCATTTGGACACACTGCCAAATTCTCTAAAACAACATTGGAGGCAGCTTATGGTAGACAAATTAACATTCTCTTGCAACAGCACTGGTGGACATACTTGCAGTCAGCATGCCAATTGCACGCACCCTCAAAACTTGAGACATCTGTGGCATTGTGCTGTGTGACAACAACTGCACATTTTAAAGTGGCCTTTTATTGTCCCCAGCACAAGGTGCACCTGTGTAATGATCATGCTGTTTAATCAGCTTCTTGATAGGCCACACCTGTCAGGTGGATGGATTATCTTTTGCAAATGAGAAATGCTCACTAACAGGGCTGTAAACAAATTTGTGTACAACATTTGAGAGAAATAAGCTTTTTGTGCAAATGGAACATTTCTGGGATTTTTTTTATTTCAGCTCAGGGGACCAACATATTACATGTTGTGTTTATATTTTTGTTCAGTGTAGTTTGGTCTTTTGGCCCAGAGTGAAATGTTTTTGATCAACCATCATGAACTTTAATTGGATTTTATTATTCATAGGTCAATGTGTTTTGGATTATTATTTTATCGTGATCATTAAAGGGGGGTTGTGCACTCTGAACTAATGGAAGTCATTCTGGTTGTAGTAGAAGCAAACGTGCTTGAATGACTTTTTACCTTATCCTAGTTTTCAAACCGTCTGAACGTCATTGGTTGATGTATACCACGCCTCTTTTCCCTGTAGGTTTGGTTCACATATATGACATTGCTTTGTCAGACTCCAGTATTCAAGGACACAATGCTCCAAGAGGCCACAGTCATGGAAATAATGCTGATTACAAAGGCACAGAACATAGACACGGACTGATATAACACACCAATACATGAGCAATACAACTTCTGAAAGAGGACCAAATCAGGCTTGTCTACCTGTCTGTGAGTTATTGTCTATCACATGTCCATGTAAAGATCATATAGAACAGGCCACTCTTATCAGTCACAAGTTAACAAAGTCTTTATGTTGTAGGGAGTCCAAGAGCTAGAGGTCGATCCTCTTTTCTCTGCTCCTGTTCATGTGTATATTTCTGCTATTGACAGGGAACGGTTTTCTTTAAGTGTTTGTCAGTTTTGTAGACACAGAGTTGTCTGTAGCTTTCTGAATGAATGGGTAAGATTCTGAGTATCATGAAGAATTAGGGGATGGGATTTCAGTGGAACCCTGGAGGAAGCACCCAAAGCTACACTGGTTTATACAGTACAGAGGGCATTTTGCTACACTGGTTCATACAGTACAGAGGGCATTTTGCATGTGTTTGTGCAGTTTTTTTGTGCTACAATTCCCTTCTGTGTTTTCATGTTATTTTTCTGTTGCTAAGAAAAACACCGTTCGCTCCATTCGAGTCCAATGTCCAGTTAAACAGTGTATAATTTGTTGCAGAATCTATACGATTCTTTTTGGACGAATTTCAGGAATTTGCCCTTTGCAAATATTTTTCTATAGAACTAAAGCAGATTGCTATCAATATTATATACACTGTCATATACAATTGTACAGATGAAATATATCCTTATAGCAAGTTGTTAAGCATTACTATGGGTTTGTTTTTTGTTATTACTGTCAACGTATTGGTAGTTCTCTCTGTAGGGTTTGTGTCCATTAGGTTTTTAACTTTTTCTTTTTATATTAGGACTACGAAAACCTCACACTTCTGTAAGATCGACTACAAGGATTGTTGCAGAAGTTTTAGCATTAGCCAGCGTTGGTCTCATGGTGTTTGTGTATCATTAATTCACATTTCTAATATGACCCTTCAATCATTTCATAACCTTGCGGTATTTGTGAGACAAACTTTAACCTAGTACACATTAAGACCAATGCCTTGATTCTCATAGAAGCATATACAGAATCATATAATGTCATTGTACATCACCACCCCCAATCTATACTTACTTTTATTTATACTATATACACTCCTTTTGCCTTATTGGATCTCCTTATTCAATGTCAAGAGCCACTGGTCGTGACAAAAGATTTTTGACAATGTTTGCCAAAAGTTTGATGAAAATCTGGATTTATTTGCTTTTGATTTGCCTTCCCATTTTGATTGAAGATTTGATTTGAACATGAATACGTTTCATTCTTACTCTCGTATCTTTTTGTTTGTGTTTAGTCTCAGATGTCAGCCAGGGACAGTAGGCTTATTGTGATTGTGAGGAGTCAAAAGTGGCATGTTAATGGAGTTTGGATGCCAGTGACGTTGGAAATGGAGACTATAATAATGGTCAACAACAGCATTAATCATGTCATATTCAATTTGGATTATGTACGTAAGGTTCATAATACTCTATGCATTATAAGTCAACCAATGTCCATTGAATCTATCAATCAGTGGTAGTTGACATATTGGTCAACAATGAATAACTTACTGTATGATACATTTTTACATTGACTAACTGGTTGTGTTCCATGGGTTTTGAACCATTCTCTACCAACTCCAAACGGACAACTAATTTGGCCCCCTATAGTTGACAACCAATATTGTGTTTTTTGAAAGCTGCGTAATTAGCGCTTTAGTGAAAGAGTCATGATAGAACTACATCACCCACAGTCCTTTGCTGCTACCTTGCTGTCTAGTCAAATGATAATGTGTTATGATGGCATTGTCTAAGACCTATATAAAATGGGTGTCCATGGAGTCCCCTCTCTCAGTTCAGATCTGTCTCCATACTCACATTTACATGCTCCCAAAGCCTCAACTGACTGTATGAATTTAGAACCAGACACATTGTTTCTAAACTGCTGAAGTCATCAAGTTTGTCTTGGTTTCTCAACTCCAATTCACCTTTGTTTAGCCATGTGCTATATCCAAGTCTAAGATAATTGATTTTAAATGTTGTCGTATAATCTGATTCTCATTGACTCATTTCGTTCAGAACAAAGCTAGCCATACTCGCCAATGGTTTTGGCTCCTCGCCTTTACTATTAATTACCCTACCAGGTTTATAAGCAACCTTTATTTTCAGCTGATGAGTTTGAAACTGGGACTCTACTTTTACCAAGCATTTGAGAAGTCTGAGAGTGTGCCCACTCTCCTTCAAAGTGCCAGAGGTCTCCAGCTTTCTTGTGTTTGGTCAGGCTGCCATCTCACTATCAGTTTATCTACTGTGATGTCAAGTTGCTGACTTTCAGTACATTGTATATAATATCTGAATATACATAGGTCATGTTGTTGGTCAAATGTCATTCAATAGCAGAACTTGAGAATTCCTGTTAAAATATACCAGTGTTTCCCAACTCCAGTGATCCAGTACCTCCAACAGTACACATCTTTGTTGTAGTCCTGGACAAGCACACCTGATTCAACTTGTCAACTAATCATCAAGCCCTCAATGACTTTAATCTACAACAAAAATGTGTGCTGTTAGGTGTAATTGAGGAGTTGGGAAACACTGCTATAGACACTAGATTTTGGGAAATAATTGAGACAAACAGGTTTTTTGTTTGTATGCTTTTCCTTAAGTGGGAGGAATAAAATCCAGATGTTATACCGTGTTGTCCACTGCTGGAGAGACCTTTTAAGTCCCTTGAAAAATACGTTTATTTCAGAGCTCTTGTTTTGGCAAAATAAATGCCAGTATGATGGAGACCTTAGACCTTGTACAGATATGGCTTCCATAGACATTTGGTTTGTGCAATTTCATTTATTTTGAAGGTTATGTGATTTAGTTTTTTTTAAACCAAACTTCACATTGAAGCTACCCTATGTTGCAAAATAAAATTTTAAAATCCCTTCAACCAAAAAAGTGTCTTTCTCAACGAAGAGTTGGCACTTCCAACTGAAGAGTTACAGCGCAATTCACTTTTGAATTCTAGCTTGACATGGGGTAAAATGACACCCAGTGGGGCTTTAGGCATTCATATGACGTTGCGTGTGTGTATGTGTGTGGCGCATTGAGCGGCTCTTATGCAGTTAAGGGCTGCAGTTTCCTTCTCTTTTAGTTTGTGTCCTCTCTTTTTACTGACTGCTTTTGAAGTGAGGAAACCTCCCTCCATCTCAGCTGGTCTAATTGTCTCTCTCAAAGCTCAGGTGGAAACTACTTTTAGCAGAGTCCTTGTCACTATCACTGGCCACAACAGTGCTCTTCCTCCCCCTCTTCAGTCCAGAGAGAGGTTTAGCTAGTTGCTGTCCGCTGATATATTTTTCTATGGCGTGATTCTAGGCCGCATGATCATTGGCAATGAGAGGGTGACTCTTCCTTCACAGAAAAACATGTATCTCTTCCAGTTTCAGTTGTTCTCTCGTTTGTTGTTTTCATCTGGTTCCTTTTTATTTGGTCATTTAAGTCATGTAGTCTGTTCTCAGCACTGTAAGACAGTCCCTATAGAATATGGAGAGGCAATATCACTGTATGAAACTCACAATGTATTATTGTTGTTATTATTATTGTTATTATTATTCACTAGCACCCTAGGTGTGATAATTGAAGTAAATATCTTTTATACAAACACAAAGTTGGTGTGGTGTCTTTTTTTGCTATAATATTACTCTTTGTCGTTGTTCGGTCTGTTCCATGTTATTAACAAGTGTAAACAGTTTTACATACAGTGCATTCGGAAAGTATTCAGACCCCTTGACTTTTTCCACTATTTGTTATTCTAAAATTGATTAAATAAAACATGTTTCTCATCAATCTACACAAAATATCCCACAATGAAAGTGAAAACAGGTGTTTAGACATTTTTACAAAAGTTTTTTTATTTTTTATTATTACCTTATTTACATAAGTATTCAGACCCTTTGCTATGAGAATCGAAATTGAGCTCAGGTGCATCCTGTTTCCGTTCATCATCCTTGATGAATGGAACTGGCCCAACGCTCTAACCACTAGGTTACCTGCCGCTCTATATAAAGGCAAAAGGGCACTATTTGAACAAAGTATGATCCTTTATTAATAATCTACTGGAGAACCATTTTGGGTTGAAGTATAATTTATGTATGAGTGAAGCTTTTAGTGAGAGGTTTAATGATTTATTATTTAATAATTTAGCCCCCTAAACTCATATTCATTATAAATAGGCATCTTTAATTTTGTCTGGCTTTGCATTCCAATATTTTTTTGCTCATATGATTTTTAAAAACTAGTCATCTGGAGTAGGCAGTGCCATTTGTAAGTAAACTATTATTGGAGTTAATAAAATTCCATAAATAGACAGGTATTTACCTCTCCGTGGTTGCAGAATCTTATCTACTTTTGGAAACCTTCTATTGAAGTTGGTTGCGGTAAGTAAATTTATGTTTTGAGATATGAATACCAAGTATGTCTACTTCACAATCTGTCTATTTAATTGGTAAACCAGGGGCGCAACTTTCACTGTCATGGATACAAAACGAGGCGACGGTGTGATTTAGGACCCCACTGAGCAGTCAGGTAGGCGGTTTGGAGTGTTTATCCAACTGGATAAAAAAACATTGTCTTTTAATGATCCAATACGCAATATATTACACTTGTGTTAATTAGGTTTTAGTCCAGCGACTATAAAAGTGATCAAGATCTACATTGAGACTGTTCAGGGATCCAGACTTAAGAAGAAACTTGTAACTCCTGGATTTCTAACTCCTTGATGTTCTTGTTGGATCTCATTTTAATAGCTAGCATTTAGTTTAGATATGGAGACAACGGACAGCCTTAACGCTGCACACTGCCCTATCCCATCTGGACAAGAGGAATACCTATGTAAGAATGCTGTTCATTGACTATAGCTCAGTATTCAACACCAGAGTACCCTCCAAGCTCATCATTAAACTTGAGGCCCTGGGTCTCAACCCCGACCTGTGCAATTGCGTCCTGGACTTTCTGATGGGCCGCCTCCGGGTGGTGAAGGTAGGAAACAACATCTCCACTTCGCTGATCCTCAACACTGGGGCCCCACAAGGGTGCATGCTCCCTCTTCTGTGCTCCTGTGCTCCCTCTTCACCCAGGCCATGCACGCCTCCAACTCAATCATCAAGTTTGCAGACGACACAACAGTAGTAGACTTGATTACCAACAACGACGAGACAGCCTACAGGGAGGAGGTGAGGGCTCTCTGAGTGTGGTGTCAGGAAAATAACCTCTTACTCAATGTCAACAACTTTGGAAGTATGCTTAGGGTCATTGGAAAACCCATTTGCGACCAAGCTTTAACTTCCTGACTGATGTCTTGAGATGTTGCTTCAATATATCCACACAATTATCCCACCTCATGATGCCATCTATTTTGTGAAGTGCACCAGTCCCTCCTGCAGCAAAGCACCCCCACAACATGGTGCTGCCACCCCCGTGCTTTACGGTTGGGATGGTGTTCTTTGGCTTGCAAGCCTCCCCCTTTTTCCTCCAAACATAACGATGGTCAATATGGCCAAACAGTTCTATTTTGTTTCATCAGACCAGAGGACATTTTCCAAAAAGTACAATCTTTGTCCCCATGTGCAGTAAACCGTAGTCTGTTTTTTTATGGAGGTTTTGGAGCAGTGGCTTCTTCCTTGCTAAGCAGCCTTTCAGGTTATGTCGATATAGGACTTGTTTTTATTGTGGATACAGATACTTTTGTACCCATTTTCTCCAGCATCTTCACAAGGTCCTTTGCTGTTGTTCTGGGATTGATTTGCACTTTTCGCACCAAAGTACATTAATCTCTAGGAGACAGAACGAGTCTCCTTCCTGAGCGGTATGACGGCTGCGTGGTCTCATGGTGTTTATACTTTCGTACTGTTGTTTGTACAGATGAATGTGGTACCTTCAGGCGTTTGGAAATTGCTCCCAAGGATGAACCAGACTTGTGGAGGTCTACAGTTTTTTGTTCCTGAGGTCTTGGCTGATTTCTTTTGATTTTCCAATGATTTCTAGCAAAGAGCCACTAAGTTTGAAGGTAGGCCTTGGAATACATCCACAGGTACACCTCCAATTGACTCAAATTATGTCAATTAGCCAATCAGAAGCTTCTAAAGCCATGACATAATTTTCTGGAATTTTCCAAGCTTTTTAAAGGCACAGTCAACTTAGTATGTAAACTTCTGACCCACTGGAATTGTGATACAGTGAATTATAAGTGAAATAATCTGTCTGCAAACAATTGTTGTAAAAAATTACTTGTGTCATGCACAGAGTAGATGTCCTAACCGATTGCCAAAACTAGTTTGTTAACAAGAAATTTGTGGAGTGGTTGAAAAACAAGTTTTAATGACTCCAACCTAAGTGTATGTAAACTTCCGACTTCAATATTCTTATTCCATTCCTTTACTTAGATTTGTGTGTATTAGGTATTTGTTGTGGAATTGTTAGATATTACTGTTAAATATTGCTGCACTGTCAGAACTAGAAGCATTTCGCTACACTCGCAATAACATCTGCTAACCATGTGTAGGTGACCAATAAAATGTTATTCGATTTGAAGGGATACATACATTTTACTTACAATCGACACTGACACAGCCGTGGCACGATAGCAAAGAAGACGTGCAGTACTGACAATCTAGAGTGAGTAAACCTGTAAAACCAACCCTCTCTCCACCCACACACGTTGTTTTTATTCCAGACTGTTTTACACAGTCCGAAATCACTAGGATCAAGAATATAAGGATAGCGTATATACAGTGCCTTGCGAAAGTATTCGGCCCCCTTGAACTTTGCGAACTTTTGCCACATTTCAGGCTTCAAACATAAAGATATAAAACTGTATTTTTGTGAAGAATCAACAACAAGTGGGACACAATCATGAAGTGGAACGACATTTATTGGATATTTCAAACTTTTTTAACAAATCAAAATGGAAAAATTGGGCGTGCAAAATTATTCAGCCCCTTTACTTTCAGTGCAGCAAACTCTCTCCAGAAGTTCAGTGAGGATCTCTGAATGATCCAATGTTGACCTAAATGACTAATGATGATAAATACAATCCACCTGTGTGTAATCAGGTCTCCGTATAAATGCACCTGCACTGTGATAGTCTCAGAGGTCCGTTAAAAGCGCAGAGAGCATCATGAAGAACAAGGAACACACCAGGCAGGTCCAAGATACTGTTGTGAAGAAGTTTAAAGCCAGATTTGGATACAAAAAGATTTCCCAAGCTTTAAACATCCCAAGGAGCACTGTGCAAGCGATAATATTGAAATGGAAGGAGTATCAGACCACTGCAAATCTACCAAGACCTGGCCGTCCCTCTAAACTTTCAGCTCATACAAGGAGAAGACTGATCAGAGATGCAGCCAAGAGGCCCATGATCACTCTGGATGAACTGCAGAGATCTACAGCTGAGGTGGGAGACTCTGTCCATAGGACAACAATCAGTCATATATTGCACAAATCTGGCCTTTATGGAAGAGTGGCAAGAAGAAAGACATTTCTTAAAGATATCCATAAAAAGTGTCATTTAAAGTTTTCCACAAGCCACCTGGGAGACACACCAAACATGTGGAAGAAGGTGCTCTGGTAAGATGAAACCAAAATTGAACTTTTTGGCAACAATGCAAAACGTTATGTTTGGCGTAAAAGCAACACAGCTCATCACCCTGAACACACCATCCCCACTGTCAAACATGGTGGTGGCAGCATCATGGGTTGGGCCTGCTTTTCTTCAGCAGGGACAGGGAAGATGGTTAAAATTGATGGGAAGATGGATGGAGCCAAATACAGGACCATTCTGGAAGAAAACCTGATGGAGTCTGCAAAAGACCTGAGACTGGGACGGAGATTTGTCTTCCAACAAGACAATGATCCAAAACATAAAGCAAATTCTACAATGGAATGGTTCAAAAATAAACATATCCAGGTGTTAGAATGGCCAAGTCAAAGTCCAGACCTGAATCCAATCGAGAATCTGTGGAAAGAATTGAAAACTACTGTTCACAAATGCTCTCCATCCAACCTCACTGAGCTCGAGCTGTTTTGCAAGGAGGAATGGGAAAAAATGTCAGTCTCTCGATGTGCAAAACTGATAGAGACATACCCCAAGCGACTTACAGCTGTAATCGCAGAATAAGGTGGCGCTACAAAGTATTAAATTAAGGGGGCTGAATAATTTTGCACGCCCAATTTTTCCGTTTTTGATTTGTTAAAGTTTGAAATATACAATAAATGTTGTTCCACTTCATGATTGTGTCCCACTTGTTGTTGATTCTTCACAAAAACATACAGTTTTATATCTTTATGTTTGAAGCCTGAAATGTGGCAAAAAGTCGCAAAGTTCAAGGGGGCCGAATACTTTCGCAAGGCACTGTAGCTCATGTACAAATATAATTTACTTCTCGCTAAGAAAAGGCCAGTTATCGTGTTGGCTCTGCAGTTAACTTCTTAATCAGTTTAACCCAGTGTTAACCAGCCAGCTGGAAACACTTGAGTATATGAGGAATACAAAACATATTTAAAGCAGGTGCTCCAACACAGGTGTGGTTCTTTAGTTAATTAAGCAAATAACATCCCATCATGCTTATGGTCATTATTACTTTGGCTAACCATGTCTAGAAGAAGATATCTCAGTGAATATGAAAGAGTGGAATAGGGGTTTTAAAAGTTGAAAGAGTGGAATAAAGGAGAATATGGGGTTTAAAAGTTGTGTGTCTGGTGTCTCAGTAACCAGATCTCAACCCAATTGAACACTTGGGAGATTCTGGAGCAGGCCTGAGACAGCGTTTTCAAAAAATGAATGATATAAGTTCTCATGGAAGACTGGTGTCACATCCTTCAAATAGAGTTCCAGACACCAGTAGAATCTATGTCAAGGTGCATTAAAGCTGTTCTGGCGGCTCGTGGCCCAACACCCTATTAAGACACTTTATGTTGGCATTTCTTTATTTTGGCAGTTCCATTTATATGTGGCATTTAGAGCTGCACATTGCTCTTTGCCTCAGACTTTGGCAAAATTGACACAAATGCTTATTGCTATAAAGTAGAAAATGCTTACGTACTTCATTATGGTAAATCACTATTGCCTTGACCTTTTGTCAATATTCCAGCAGTCTGAATTGGATTTTCTGAGATTAAAAAATATGTATCTCAGCATCTACTCAAGTATTTTTTTTAAAGGTTTGGCTCAAATATGCACAATTAAATGGCTTAGGACCCAGTGAAGCATTGAATCATTGGTGACCTGTGACCAGAATTTGAAAAATGTATCTTTCTCTCATTTGGATTGCCGACCCCTAGTTTAGAAGGTAGAACTGAAGGACTAGGGGGCTGAGGAAACATGGGGCTGAGGAAACATGGGGCTGAGGAAACATGGGGCTGAGGAAACATGGGGCTGAGAGAACTGAGGGAACATGGGGCTGAGAGAACTGAGGGAACATGGGGCTGAGGGAACTGAGGGAACATGGGGCTGAGGTAACATGGGCTGAGGGAACCGAGGGAACATGGGCTGAGGGAACCGAGGGAACATGGGCTGAGGGAACCGAGGGAACATGGGCTGAGGGAACCGAGGGAACATGGGCTGAGGGGGAACATGGGCTGATGGAACTGAGGAACATGGGCTGAGGGAACATGGGGCTGAGGGAACTGAGGGCACATGGGGCTGAGGGAACTGAGGGCACATGGGGCTGAGGAACATGGGGCTGAGGGAACAGAGGGAACATGGGGCTGAGGGAACAGAGGGAACATGGGGCTGAGGGAACAAAGGGAACATGGGGCTGAGGGAACAGAGGGAACATGGGGCTGAGGGAACATGGGGCTGAGGGAACATGGGGCTGAGGGTACATGGGGAACATGGGGCTGAGGGAACAAAGGGAACATGGGGCTGAGGGAACAAAGAGAACATGGGGCTGAGGGAACAAAGGGAACATGGGGCTGAGGGAACAAAGGGAACATGGGGCTGAGGGAACAGAGGGAACATGGGGCTGAGGGAACAGAGGGAACATGGGGCTGAGGGAACAGAGGGAACATGGGGCAGAGGGAACATGGGGCTGAGGGAACAGAGGGAACATGGGGCAGAGGGAACATGGGGCTGAGGGAACAAAGGGAACATGGGGCTGAGGGAACAGAGGGAACATGGGGCTGAGGGAACAAAGGGAACATGGGGCTGAGGGAACAAAGGGAACATGGGGCTGAGGGAACAAAGGGAACATGGGGCTGAGGGAACAGAGGGAACATGGGGCTGAGGGAACAAAGGGAACATGGGGCTGAGGGAACAAAGGGAACATGGGGCTGAGGGAACAAAGGGAACATGGGGCTGAGGGAACAGAGGGAACATGGGGCTGAGGGAACTGAGGGAACATGGGGCTGAGGGAACTGAGGGAACATGGGGCTGAGGGAACATGGGGCTGAGGGAACTGGGGAATATGGGGCTGAAGGAACATAGGGTAAGGGGGCTGAGGAAACATAGACATGGTCCCATGTCATGTGAGGGGTTTGACTGAAGCTACATAAGGTGTTTCCAAATAGTCTACTTGGCATATTTAGTCTTAAAACTCCACAGCTTTCCACCCTAGAAACTATACGCAATAAAACTGACTGTGACCTCAGCTTATTGCACAGTATGTTACACATGAGTTACTAATGGTACATGTGTAGTCCTTCATATGTAACTCAACCATCTGTTTCCCAACAACACAGGAAGTAGCATCTGTGATGTGCTTAATGAGCCTTGGTGGCCCTTGACCTATTCCTCCTCTCCTGGTCCTATGGGTCTCTAGACGACAGGAGATGGTGGTGAGGGTCTCCAAATACAGGAAGTAGTCTAAAGAGTGCTGGATTATTCATAGAGCCTCTTGAAGACCCTTCAACAATATCTAGCACTTCCCATCAAATCCCCGGGCTGACAAGGTAAAAATCTGCCATTCTCCCCTGAGCAAGGCAGTTAACCCACTGTTCCCCGGGCGCCGAAGACATGGATGTCGATTAAGGCAGCCCTCCGCACCTCTATGATTCAGAGGGGTTGGATTAAATGCGAAAGAGACATTTTAGTTAATTGCATTCAGTTGTACAACTGACTAGGTGTCCGCTTTCCCTTTTACCATCAATCTATATAACGATCGCAGTACTCTTGGCATAGTTAGTAGATCTACTGTAAGTCGCTCTGGATAAACATGTAAATGTAGCCCACTCACAACAACTTAAATTGCGAAGAGTTGAAAGTTACATAGGGATCGGTTTCGGCAAACGGATGAGGTACAAACTAAACCAGCGTCAATATGGTATATTTTCATGATGGCATATTTATGTTTGCATAACTGTCCAATTTACCTCCAGTGCTACTGTAGCAGTTTGGATTTCCATCTCCACAGACAGATCTGGTTTCCTCCTCATGGATCAAGGAGAGCCCTGGTTTCTATGCTGTGAATGGGTCTCTGTGTGATAGACTGGCCTGTATAACATCAGGAGCCTGGGGTTACGTCGCTATCAGGTGAGAGCCTTCAGTACATCATTACAGACACACACAACCTCCCTAGGTGCACCCACCATCTCACGCAGGGTACTGTACACACAGATCTGGGATCAGCTATTTACTTTGCTGATTGAAATTCGGCCTGAAGGACCATGCAAAGAGTGACATCTTGTAAGGGTGGTCTCCGAAAGGGTCTCGGTTTCAATAGGGTTTTATATACACCATAATTTGCAAATAAATTCATTAAAAATCCTACAATGTGATTTTCTGGATTTTTTTTCTTCTCATTTTCTCTGTCATAGTTGACGTGTACCTATGATGAAAATTACAGGCCTCTCTCGTCTTTTTAAGTGGGAGAACTTGCACAATTGGTGGCTGACTAAATACTTTTTTGCCACACTGTAAGCTCATTCCCAACCAATTGTTTGGAAATCTGTCCTTGGATCAGCTTGTAAAGTTTTGTCTTTACCACACACTTTCAAAACTGTATGGTGTTGCCTTTTTTTCACTCTACATCGAAACAGTTTGTTTCATTGTACCAAATATCAACTTAGTAGGTACACTGTAGGTCTGTAATATCATGAAAACACAGGTAAGTTGATAACAAAATATATAAAGTAGTTTGTAGTAGCCATCATAATAACATGGATTTGGTCACTGGGAATCATTGTGTTCATTCAAAGGCAACAGGTAGTAGGTCTAAAGCAAATTATGTTATACACCAACACAACATACTATATCAGTGAAGGCTGAGGTTGAGCTGGCTTGATCATTTGATATGCAGCCAGCAGAGAGCACTGTAGTACCATTTCAGGATTATTCTCATTAGCTTGGTTTCCATCCAATTTACGGCACATTTTCATGCGAATACTATAAAATCGGAATAAAACAAAATGCGTATTTTCCCACCAGAGATGTTTCCATCAAACTGACTTTTTACGGATAAATGGCTGTGCTTGATGACATAGTGCACATAAAAGGCGAAATGCGTTTCCATCGCTTTTTCAACTCTACTGCTGGTTTTGTCACCAAATCCGTTGCATTAATAGCATGTGCCCACTGGTCTTGGCACATGCGCTCTAGCCAACAATTTGCATATACAGTGCGGAGAACCTACCTATATTATCAGATTATTATGGGCAAGAACGATATTTGTATTTGTCAAACGGCAGCCAAGCATCGATCATCATGTCACCAGAATAAGACCTTCGATATTTATTGGAAAGGAGCGTCAAACTCATCACCTTGCACACTCACCACCCACCCTGTGAAGTTCATCATAATTTATTTAATCTGTAGCCTAATAAACTGCATGGTTTTGCTTTCCCACAACATATCATCGCGTGACATCAAGTTAACTTCGATATCATAAAGGCGTTTCCACAGAAATTACTTTCCTAATTCATTTGACCGACTAAAAAATAACCCACTATATCGAATTTCGGTATTTATAAAATTGTACAGGAATTTCATTTTCCCATCTTCGTGACTTTTTTAATGCGACAGGTAATTCAACAGCATGAAATGGTTGGATGGAAACCTGGTTACTGTCACACAGTTGTTAAATTATTTTCATAAATGAACTGAAAAAATAAACTTCTTCTCATTGTCAACTGCGTTTATTTTCAGCAAATTTAACATATGTAAATAATTGTATGAACATAAGATTCAACAACTGAGACATAAACTGAACAAGTTCCACAGACATGTGACTAACAGAAATGGAATAATGTGTCCCTGAACAAAGGGGGGCTCAAAATCAAAAGTAACAGTCAGTATCTGTTGTGGCCATCGGCTGCATCAAGTACTGCAGTGCATCTCCTCATGGACTACACCAGATTTGCCAGTTCTTGCTGTGAGATGTTACCCCACTCTTCCACCAAGGCACCTGCGGGTTCGTGGACAATTCTGGGGGATTGGGCTCTTCGCTCTTCGCTAGCCATGGCAGAACACTGACATTCCTGTCTTGCAGGAAATCGCACACAGAACGAGCAGTATGGCTGGTGGCATTGTCATGCTGGCAGGTCATGTCAGGATGAGCCTGCAGGAAGGGTACCACATGAGGGAGGAGGATGTCTTCCCAGTAACGCACAGTGTTAAGATTGCCTACAAGGACAACAAACTCAGTCCGATGATGCTGTGACACACCGCCCCCAGACCAAGACAGACCCTCCACCTCCAAATCGATCCCGCTCCAGAGTACAGGCCTCAGTGTAACACCCATTCCTTCGAAGATAAACACGAATCCGACCATCACCCCTGGTGAGACAAAACCGCGACTCGTCAGTGAAGAGCACTTTTTGCCAGTACTGTCTTGTCCAGCGACGTCCATAGACGACGTTGTTGCCAGTGATGTCTGGTGAGGACCTGCCTTACAACAGGCCTACAAGCCCTCAAGCCTACAAGCCCTCATTCCAGCCTCTGTCAGCCTATTGCGGAGAGTCTGTGCACTGATGGAGAGATTGTGTGTTCCTGGTGTAACTCAGGCAGTTGTTGTTGCTATCCTGTACCTGTCCCGCAGGTGTGATGTTCGGGTGTACCGATCCTGTGCAGGTGTTGTTACACGTGGTCTGCCACTGCGAGGACAATCAGCTGTCCGTCCTGTCTCCCTGTAGCACTGTCTTAGGCGTCTCACAGTACGTCTCACAGTATTGCAATTTATTGCCCTGTCCACATCTGCAGTCCTCGTGCCTCCTTGCAGCATGCCTTAGGCACGTTCACGCAGATGAGCAGGGACCCTGGACATCTTTCTTTTTCTTCTTTTTTCTTTTTTTTCTTCTGCATGTTCATTAAGTGTTTATGGTTCATTGATGGGAAACAGTGTTTAAACCCTTTACAATGAAGATCTGTGTGAAGTTAATTGGATTTTTACGAATTATCTTTGAAAGACAGGATCCTGAAAAAGGCACGTTTCTTTTTTTGCTGAATTTATATGATGCTCTTACTTTGCTTTGTCTCCCACCGGTTGTATAGTTGAGCTGAAAATGTAAAAGTCCACAAATCAATTGACATTTCTGATAGACCTAGTTGATCTCCTTTTGCCTCATAATCTGATGATAAATTTATTGAGCCAAAATATTAATGTCAAAATGGAACTCTTAAAATATGTTTTAATCTTTTGAGGCCATATATCTTGTAATATCTTGTCATGGTTATTTCTTCAAATTGGACTCGGAGCTGATTTGTTTGACAGAATCCTGAACATATTTCGATTAGTATCAACAAACAACATAAAGCTCCCCCAATGTTCCCATAAGAGATAAAAATAGCAGCTTTCCTCACATTGGCCCCACTAGCTCCCCAGGCAAATACAGACAACAAAAAATCCGGGGTTAACTTTCTGTTTAGCCTCTGCACGACATTGATACATTTGTTACATTGATATTAATCTCTGTTGAACATGTGTGAGGATATAACTCAGACTTGTGCTGTGCAATATCTGTCCATATATGCAGTACAGTGACACATGTTTGAGGGTAAATAGAGGATCTATATATAGAGGATCTACAGTACAGCGCATTCGGAAAGTATTCAGAACCCGGTCATTATTTCCCCTCATTTTGTTATGTTACAGCCTTATTCTAAAATGGATTAAATTGTTTATATCCCTCATCAATCTACACACAATAGCCGATAACGACAAAGCAAAAACAGAGCCAAAATATATATTTCTTTACAAATGTATAAAATAAAAACCGCAAATTATCACATTTTACATAAGTATTCAGACCCTTTACTCAGTACTTTATTGAAGCAGCTTTGGAAGTGATTACAGCCTCAAGTCTTCTTGGGCACACCTGTATTTGGGGAGTTTCTCCCATTCCTCTCTGCAGATTCTCTCAAGCTCGGTCAGGTTGGATAAGGAGAGTTGCTGCACAGCTATTTTCAGGTCTCTCACGAGATGTTCGATCGGGTTCAAGTCCGGGCTCTGGCTGGGACACTCAAGGACATTCAGAGACTTGTCCCGAAGCCACTCCTGCATTGTCTTGGCTCTGTGCTTAGGGTCGTTGTCCTGTTGGAAGGTGAACCTTCGTCCTAGTTTGAGGTCCTGAGCAGGTTTTCATCAATGATCTAGCTGTACTTTGCTCCATTCATCTTTTGATCCTAGTCTCCCAGTCCCTGCCCCTGAAAAATATCCCCACAGCATGATGCTGCCACCACTGTGCTTCACCGTAGGGATGGTGCCAGGTTTCTTCCAGGCGTGACTATTGGCATTCAGGCTAAAGATAATCTTGGTTTCATCAGACCAGAGAATCTTGTTTCTCATGGTCTGAGTCCTTTAGGTGCCTTTTGGCGAACTCCAAGCAGGCTGTCATGTTCCTTTTACTGAGGAGTGACTTCCATCTAGCCACTCTACCATAAATGCCTGATTGGTGGAGTGTAGCAGATATGTTTGTCCTTTTGGAAGGTTCTCCCATCTCCACAGAGGAACTCTGGAGCTCTGTCAGAGAGACCCTTTGGTTCTTGGTCACCTCCCTGAACAAGGCCCTTCTCACCTAATTGCTCAGTTTAGCAGGGCTGCCAGCTCTAGGAAGAGTCTTGGTGGTTCCAGACTTCTTCCATTTAAGAATGATGAAGTCCACTGTGTTCTTGGGGACCTTCAATGTTGCAGACCTTATTTGGTATCCTTCCCCAGATCTGTGCCTCAACACAATCCTGTCTCGGAGCTCTACGGACAATTCCTTGGACCTCATTGCTTAGTTTTTGCTCTGACATGCACTGTCAACTGTGGGACTTATATAGGCAGGTGTGTGCTTTTCCAAGTCATGTCCAATCAATTTAATTTATGTAAATAAGCCATTTCTATTTTTTATTTGAAATACATTTGAAAACATTTCTAAAAACCCATTTTCGCTTTGTCATTATGGGGTATTGTGTGTAGATTGAGAATTTGTGTTTATTTAATCAATTTCAGAATACGGCTGTAACGTAACAAAATGTGGAAAAAGTCAAGGGAGTCTGAATACTTTCTGATTGCACTGTAGGGCTTTATGGAAGTTTCTCTTTCATTCAGTGGTCTGCCATGTGTTCTCCAATGCTCACCATCTCTGTTTTTTGCAACAGTGTTTTCCGAGGTGCATATTTGATTGTTTTCTTACATGTTCAGTGGGTTCCAATTCAATTGCAACATGGCAATCCTTATCTATTCCGTATGTTGCACCTGGGTTTTCTGAAGTACATATTGTATTGTATTATATTGTATTGTATTGATGTTCAAATTCTTCCAATTCAATTATAACATGACAATCCTCTTCTTTTCTGTTGCCAGGATTCATAGCATCTCCTCGGCTTCCCAGCATACACGCACTTGGTCACAGCTCGCCCTTTTGGAGCGTACTTTGTCGTTTCCATGGGAACAGTACAATGTGAAAATGCCATGCTGAGAAGTGAGAACATACCTCATCAATGACGCCATATGATGTCTTTAGAACACACCACCCTGATTCCTCGGCAAGGCAGTTTGGCTTCAGCCACAGCATGTGACAAAGGCCACCCAATAAATCTCATGCCCGTGACGGTGTTGTAGCCATGTCTAATCAAACAATGATGGGTGGTGCCTGAAGATCGGGCGGCACAATGGCAGGCCTCAATGTAGCCTGTATGTACTGTTGACTTCTTTATGACTTCACCATCAGCAGTCCTCTCCTCTGATACGTACACACAGAAACAAGCAGTGACCCCCGAGCTCTTTTATTTTCTGCCTTTCACTATGCATCCTCTATTTGCATCATGATTGTTTTTGACAAGAGTCTGTCAGTTGGTCTCTTTGCCAGATCTCTGTCTGACTGACCTCCATCTGGTGTGTGGACACACATTGGCAAGGAAACACAAAGGGTTAATGATACCCAGCCTAGTGTGCCAGGTCGATCTCACATGCAGGCCACATAATGACAGCCACGCAGCTAATAACACAAGATTGGCATATGGGAAGTAAGTTATTATCATAGCAACGTTCAACTTCAAAGCTTTTGTGGCTGGGGGCAGGAGTGCGTGTGGGTGTTTGTGCATGTGCATGTGCGTGTGCGTGGGTGCATGTCTGCCTCTGCACTGAACCCTCTCATGTGGTGTTCCTGTGCCCGTAAGTGGAGACAGCTTGGAGTAATTATTCTGCCCAACTGGCAAAGCATGCTTGATGCTGATAACATGGCTGAAGTTTGGGAGGCTGGGCTGCTCTGTGATTTGGATCTCCTAAACTGCTTATTGACTTGTTTTACAGGGACCTTTCACAAAACATTGACTTCAACACATTGGTGCTCTATAAAAATAGAAGTTGAAGGTTTTATGTAGCTACATAGGAAACACCCACTGCAGTTTTGGTTCCGAGGGGTTTCTTCTCTAATCTTTTACTACAGTACTGTGAACGATATAACATTAGTCTTGATTACATTAGTCTTGATGTGCTGTATGATGTAAGCTGTATGGTGGGAGGATCAATTGAGTCCAGATGTTGCCGATGATGCCAAGGGGTAGATTGGACAAGGTTGAGATTGTGTTGAGATTGTGTTGAGACAGGGTACTGCGTAATGTGGACTGTGTTACCTTTTTGGGCGACTGTCAGACTGTGCTGGATGCGGGAGGAGATCTCAGCTCCGATAGGGCCTCTGCTCTCAGGCCCCCAGCTCTCCCTTGGTCTCTGTGACTTCCTTTTTCCCTTCCTCCACTCTACTTTGTTTCTTCATTGCGTGTCAGTCCACTGGTGGCTTTATCACTCCATGTCAGTCTGGGCTCTTCAGCACGCAACCTTTGCTGTCCGCCATACCTGTCACAACCATGCTCCACAGTTTAGGTTAGAATGGTTGAGAAAACATGACTGTAGGCTTGGTGCCTTGTCAGATCCTCAACAGTCCACATTCCCTTTCAGTTCAGCAGATTGATGCTCAAGTCAAATCAAGTGATCCTTCATTATCCAATGAAGGAACATTAATTTGGCTGCTGGTTCTCATCAAAATAGACCAAATGGATCTCAGCGATCAATTGTCTTCTTTTACCATCTTTGAATGAAGAGCTTGTGTTGAGTACCACATGATCTTAGCAGAGGTCCTTGCTCTATACCCCAATGTTCTGCCCTGTATTCTGCTGTTTTGCGCTTCTCCATTCCCTAAGTAATATGTGATATGATCTGCCTCGCGTGGATAAAAATAGCCAGTGGAATTGGTTTCCCTGCTGACAGAGCGTTGCTGTTGGATGTACAGCACTGTTTAGTGTCCGATTAATGTCTTCCCCATTACTGAGGTTCAGCTCTGAGGTCATTAGCACAATCTATTGCTCTGTGGAGAGCACAGTGTATGAGGCTGTGCTCAACTGTGTTGAAGAGCCCAAAGCTCACAGAAGTCACTGTGACATTAAAACAGGAAGCGGTGCTGACCCAGTGAGACAGAGGAGCATCCTTCTCTGAGAGGCTAAATTACCCTCTCCTCTGCCCTCTACACCCCTCCCCCCTACATACTACTCATGGGATGGGATGCTGTTTATCCAACGGTAAGAAGGCTTGCTTCCCTAGCCGCTGTGTGTGTGTGTGGGTGTGGGTGTGTGTGTGTGTGTGTGTGTGTGTGTGTGTGTGTGTGTGTGTGTGTGTGTGTGTGTGTGTGTGTGTGTGATAATACTTTTTCCCCAAAGTCTCTGAGGCCATTTTGGAGAGCTAATAGCCTAATGACTTGTGGCATTCTTTCACATGACATTCCTTTGTCATGCCAATACTCTGTTTTATCCTACATCTATTGAGCAGCGTGAAAAGGCCTATCGACAATATAATAGAGTAATGAGTTGAAACAGTGACTAATGTAAGACTATTGTAAGTGGTCTTCCTTTGTGTTTACCAAAACATGTAAGTAGGCTCTGTCTAATAGAGGCTACATGTAGACTAATTTTCTCGGAATGTAAGGGGTTTCAAATACTTACATACAATCTGTAATCATTTTTGTGTATATTTTTGTCTGAAAGTAGGAAGTGGGCTAAAACTTGTTTCCTTTAATGGCCCAGTGCAGTCAAAAACGTGATTTCCTATGTTTTATAAATATTTCCACACTATGAGTATGGAATAATATTGTGAAATTGTGAAAATTATGATAATGCCCTTTTAGTATGCGAGTTGTTTGAAAAGACCTGAGTTTTGGCCTGCCTGGTGACATCACTAGGTGGTAAATTGGTCAATAGACCAATAGGAAATAGAGTTCCTAAACTCTCTGCCAATAACAGCTAGTTTTCAGTTTTCCCCTCCCCACTCAGGCCACTCCCAGACAGTCCTAGCAAAATTATTGTTTGAGAAATTGCTCATGCTATGAAGATATTTCTGTTTCTTTTTGACCATTTTATTTTCAAACAATCACAGTAGGGTACTTAATTGATACCCAGAAATGATTTGATATTGATATTTTAAAAAATGACTGCATTGGACCTTTAAACAAGGCGGCATTGATCAGACTACCCACGCTGTGCGGCGCGCGCTAGTGTCTGTTCACTTTTGATGAAGGGGGACACGTTGAAGTAGCTATAGGCTTCCATAGAAATGATATTTTTGTGACTGATAATCCATTTCCTAACCTGTCGTAATTTGTTAAATAAGAGGACAAAGACAGACAATGCTGCGAGTATACTGCCGATGATAAGGTAAGCGTTCATTGATAGACTTAATTATAATTACCCATCTGAGTTAATTAGCGGTATAACCTATACTGTAGGTAGTAATTACTTTACCGATTAAAACGTGACTGATTTAATTTTGATTAAATATGCGACTGTTTTGTCCTCGAGCTCGCGATGGAAATGCAATTGATTTATGTATGGCTTTTGAAGTGCCGCTCCATATTGCGAGTGTCTCCACCAAATTAACTCGCTCAGAAGCGTCTATAACCGCATTATGAATCCCTCAAGGGTTCAACTGTGGGACATGTAACAGAGAAAATCATATCGACTAGGTTTAAAAAAATTATATATGAAAGTAAACTGAGTGTGAAACGGTGAATTTACTATGAACTCATCGGTGTTGGTCTATGCATCATCCATCCATGACACTACATAGCCACCATCAGTCGGTGTCACACTACTTATAAAGGCTATAGGCCGATTTATAAACTCTTCATAAGCACTACATGGTCTAAATGCTTCATGTATCATTTAGAAACAGAAAACTAAAATAAAGTGTGAACATTTGGCATAACCATTTTCCCTTAATAATGTTTTCTGAAGCATATAGGATTTCTTAAGTGTTTGTGAAGGCTTCATTATGCCTTAAAACATGGTTCATTTTGGACTGATGTTTTATAGTTCTGGCCGGATTCAAAACAGAATTTATGCAGAACATGATCCATTCTGTTTTCTTGGCATATAAATAACACCACCTAAAATGTGTGAACAGACAACCTATTCCATAGATATCCAAGAGGTCTGGGTCTTTATGGCACAGGAGGTAGTGTGGTTGTGTTTTGACAAAGAGTCGCTGGTTCAACCCCCACTCCAGATATTCCACTCCAGTTGCTACATTCTGATTGACTCACTTCAATTCTATGAATGTGCAAAATTCCCCTCCTTCTCTTTGTTTTTCATAACTCTTATCTTTGGGACACAAAAATGTCAGAGTCATGATGATATGATATGAGAGACAGTTAAGCCATAACATTCCATATCTCTACTGTTATATTATGCATGAGAACTTCATCTACCAGTCAATACATGTTTGGTATGCTTTGCCATTGATGTTGGTCAAAGCCTTGTCGTCTTGATCTGAGTGGAATGTTTTTGTTTCATTCAGGCCAGTGTTTGCCTAAGTTACATTCATGAATTGGATTTTGGATCTGCCTCAAAGCCACATTGGCCATGTATCTAATTGGATGCTGTTGAAAATTATATTTCTCTGTGTGTGTTTTGGTGATGCAGTTACGTTGTGTTTATGATTGTTCAATTCTGCCCTCTGTGCAAAACATGGTGTGTGTGTGTGAGGGAGTTTTAGTTTGCTTAGTGAAATTGCATGCGTGCGTGTTTGGTTATGCTCACTTATTTGTGTGTGTGTGTGTGTGTGTGTGTGTTTGGCCAGCTGCTTTTCTGTGTGTGGGTGGAGTGGTGTCAGAGGTCTGAGCCACTTACAGTTACTTCCTGTCTCTGCATAACGTTGTATAAGAGAGGGGGCGCTGGTCAGGAGTGATCATGTTTCTCCTCTCAATACACACACACAAACTGTGCTGCCGGCATGAAAATCATCTGCTCAATAACATAAATTAATTATCTTTTCCCCAACCAGAACTGTATAGGTAATGGACTGCCATAGGAATTGCCATGAAAGAACCTAGAAAATGGCCTCTGACTCACTGTCATTAGCAGAAATGTCACTGAAAATATTACAGAAACAGCACTAGAAATGTGCAGGAAATTTAGGGGCAGAAGTCACTGATGCCAAATTGGACTCGCCCCATAGAGAATGTCCATGGTTTGTAAAGCTGAGGGGCCCTTTGGATTTCTCCACACTAACTAGTGAAGTTAGAGAGGAATGTGCTCAATGTCCCTCAGTGCCCTTATATACTGTCTCAGGTTTGGCACACCGTTCATGAAATGTTAAGATGTCGGATGTGCTCTGCTGATTTTTTGGGGGAGAAAAGGACTCAATATTCCTTCTCAAGTTCCTCGAAAACAGAGGAAGGGGAAGTTGTATTAGCTGAGCATTTCAGATCTGGGTGGATATTAAACACCTAGTTTAAAATCTAAAAGATATTAGAATATGTATTATAGACTCTAAAGACCCCTGCTGTGAAGTGAAAATGTTAGTTTGAATAACAATGATATTTTTGTCCTGAGGTCCTATGAGTACAGATTCAGTAAGTTGTGTGGGTATCTGCCATCTTAACTCAGGTCAGAGAGAGAGTGTATGGAATGTGCATAATGGTATCTAGGGACCCATTGGCATCGTTGCCAATGGTTGATGGGATTCTTTAAATTTGTCTTATGAAGCGGAAATAACACCACCTGGTAAGAGAATCTGCATTGGACTGTATCACTGGAAGCAGAGCGGGAATCAGAGTGATAGAAAGTTTGTACTTTTTAAAATTCTAGAAGCCTAGTTACATTCCAATTTAATCTGTTGCGCATTGAGTTTTAAAATCCACAGAAAGTAATCAAACCATACCAGAGACTAATGTGGTTGGGATTCGCACCAATTTACATTTTTACCTACGCATGTAGCTGCTTTCCTTGGCCCAATTCCAATTAACCAGCCATAAATCCAAAGATTGTCGCTCATATAGTGAGGACCTGGCAGTTAACCTTCTCACGTTAAGCTTCTCACACTATCCTTCTGTTAGTAATGGCTTTAAATGCCATATCTGGCTAGTCACTCACTCACTCACCCTCACTCATCAAATCAAATCAAACTTTATTTGTCACATGCGTTGAATACAAGTGTAGACCTTACCGTGAAATGCTTACTTACAAGCCCTTAACCAACAGTGTAGACCTTACCGTGAAATGCTTACTTACAAGCCCTTAACCAACAGTGTAGACCTTACTGTGAAATGCTTACTTACAAGCCCTTAACCAACAGTGCTGTTCAAGAAGAGTTAAGAAAATATTTACCAACTAAACTAAAGTAAAAAAGTTACACAATAATGTAACAAACAATGCAAAAGGACAAAAAATAAAACGACCCACATTGGCACTGCATAAATTAACTTAAAAATGCATCCCTCCTAAATCCTTCCCTGACGATGTAGCTTGTTCTGTTCCAAACCAAGTGGCGATGCTGCAGTTGGACTGAAACACAGACTCCTGATTGTAGCTTTAAGGGATCACAGATAGATGAAAGCATTGGGTGGTCCTTGCTTTCACTTATTCAATCACATCTCACTGGGCACATCACCTTATTTCAACGTGGATAATTGGGTAATATTAAGTTTAGACATTGATCAATGAGATTTACAACCTATATTCATTCACCTTCTCAAAAAGACAGTCAAAAGTTAGTTGAATTTCCAACTATCTAAGCACAAGATATATCTCCTTCAAATGTTGATATTTGGTTGCATTGACAACCAAACACAATCCAATATCACTTTTGAAATACAAAAATACAATTTGAATTGTTAGGTACTACTGTACTTTTTGGAGCTAGGAACACTAGCATTTCACTACACCCACAATAACATCTGCTAAATATATTTATGTGACCAATAAGATTTGATTTGATAAATAGCCTGTTAACTTGTTAACAAATTATATGTTGGATTCATGTCTCCACCTCAACCAAAAATAAAAGTTAAAGAATGGAACTAAGCCATTATGTCAATAAATATCATTACATTTTGAATCAACCAGAGCTCGAAACCCTACGTGTATTGTCTATTTTTAGATTAATTCTTGGTTGAATTTGAACAATAGATGATGATGACGTTCCAAATTGTATATAGGCCTAAATAGCATCATTGATGATATATGAGTGATAAAGTATGGTCACATTTAATTTGCTCTATTAAGCCTACCCTTTTGGAATGACTTTGATAGCAACAGTGAATCTATTTCATTTTTTAAGTGGAGATCTTTGTCTCAACAATAATTCTCATGATAGCACATTGGGAACAGTCTGTGACCACTATCATAGCTAAGAAGGGCTTGCTTAAAACTCTGAATGGGAGATCAAAGAGTAGTTGTAGGTAGATCAATTCTCCAATAGGAGGTGCTGCCCAGCCTATTGATTTTTTTCAGATAGTGGATATAACATTGAAGATCTGACGTTGTTTTTGAAATTGACATTTGGTTACCATGATGATCATCGTGTGGTAGAAATGTCACCCTCAAAATTAACAGTTTACGTTGATGACTTTTTTTCGAATCCAATGTATTTTCCATGTAGATTCCACGCCACAATACATTGACAAATTACGTTGAAACAACGTTGATTCAACCAGTTTGTGCCTAGTGGGATACTGGTACACGAACAGGGCCTTGAGTGAATGAGGACATATTTGATGAGCATCTCAAGCAATGAGACGATGCATTTTGTTGTAACATTTTGCAATATGATAATATTCCACTTCACTGTATTATCTTCCAATGATGGATCTTTGATCAGGTGACTATATAATGTTTTTTTCCTCCCAGACAATTTACATTTCCTGGAAGGCGACACTGTATTCATACATTATTCAGACATAGGAACCAGCATAGAAGTAGTGATCAAACCTAACTCATACCTCAATCTCATAATGACGGATGTTCACTGTGACAATATCACACACACACACACACACACACACACACACACACACAGAGAGAGGGAGTTGGGTGAATGAACCCAAACAAAAACTGTACGAAATGTAAGAACATCAACATGGATGATATGGAGGGTTGTCTATTTATTCATCCATAATAATTACATAAAATATGTTTGACTGCGGCTCTATCTACTATTGAAAAGCATCCCTTATCCTCGAATAACAGGAGAATCTCCAGACTCATCATAATGTACTGAGTTTGCGACCACACATATCCAGTGAATAACTGTATCTCTGCCAGAATGACAATAAAAGTGCTAACACAGATGAATTCTGTGATAACTGTCGTTTTGTGCAAGGTTGGCAATGACAGTGGGGGGGTTGTAGTCTCCTCCTGCCCATGGTGACAGGGCCCCTCACTAGCGTTTGCCACCTATTTTTTAAAGACCATCTCGTCGTGACAGGCACAGCCATTAGAAGATAATTAGGCTGAAATCTCCCTTCGCTCGTCATAAAAGTCCAATCAGTAGAGACGTTGATTCAATGTGAGGCGGCCAGCTGCCCAGGCCTGATCGTCTAGCCCATCTAGCCCCCCTGTCCTGATACCATTAATTGGACCTCTTTAATATTTATGGATAATCTTTAAGATAAGGAGTTATGTATTTCTCTCCTGCTGATCCCTTATTTCAAAGGGTGGCTGTTCAGTGCTAGGTGATAACCCCCTGCCATTGTGCCTGAGAGAAATCTTGTCACATTTTGGCAGCTTATCTGCTAGGCTGCAGACGAGAGCACAGCATGTGTACAATTACAGACTAGGACCTCCTTCATTGAAGACAATGTGAAATAGCAAATAGGTCATTTTCTTTCTCGAGAAAGTCAGCAAATGTTAGTATAACGTCAGTGTTAAGGAGTAGTTTTAGTCTGGCCTTCCTCCTACTTGGGCCTCCTATCCTTTTTCCCAATCTTTTTTCTCTCTGTTCAAAGCTTCATTAAACTTTGAAGCTGCATATTTCCCTTCCCGGCCCCCACTGCCAAAGGGCAGTGATGCGTGCGTCTAAATGGTCAGGGAGGAACCAGATAAGGTGTACTTGCAGTTTGCTTCTCCCAAAAAAACATAGGTTTTGTTAAATATAAAATTATCAGTTGAAAGTGATATTCAAACCAGGGCTTGTATTGGACCGGTACACAGTCTTGTATTGATTGTAGTCTGTCGATGTTAGAGTATGGATGAGTATCATGTTACAGTCTCCCACATGTGACAGGGAGTGTCACATGTTTTTGTTTGAGATTAGGATTTTAGGATAGGCCGTCATATCAGGTAGGAGGGGATGTAAAATGGAGGTGTCTCTATAACAGCACACCAGAGTATCCACTATGAAATAATGAGGGTATCCTACAATAGAATTCAGCTCCCTCATCTCTTCTGACCTTCTCTATCCACAGATCTCACCAGCCGAATGCACTGAGGAGGACTTAGAGCAGGATTGAGTGAGGAGGAACTCTCTCAGTTCTGTACTCAGGATTATTGGGTGTGGCTTAGGGCAGAGCTGACTTAGCCAATCAAACCTGAGGAAGTTCCCCTGACAACCTGCTGTCCTAAGGGGGTGACTGTTAGTTTTGCTTGCACCTACAGTATTCCACTGGGCCCTCCAGCCGCTCCCTGGTCTCTGATGGAGGGCAGCCCAGAGAAGCAGAAGCCCAGCCCACGACACCGACCCAAACCCAGGGGCCCCTCCACACTGACTCTGGGCCAGTCCCGCAGCACAGAGGACCTATCTGAGGGCCTCCCCAGGGCCAACTTTAGGAAGGGCTTCTCCCTACGTAACGTCAGCCTGTGTGTGGTGGACGGGGTCCGGGACATGCTCCAGAGGAGCCGAGGAGCCTCTCCAGAACCCCGCTGCAGGCTCAACGGGGATACGGGAAGGTGTTGGAGTCCCCGCCTGCTGCGTATGCCCCGGGGATCCCGCTGTGCTGCCCTGAGGCCCCTGCCAGCTGAGGTGCAGAGGGAAGGAGCCCTGCGTTACATGGTGGCAGACGACTCGCACAGCATGGGCAGCAATGCTCAGTGGCAGAAGTGTCGTCTGCTGCTGAGGAGGATGAGAGGAGGAGGAGAAGGAGGGGTCACTGAAGGGGAGGGGGGATTCCTGCTGGAGTTCTATGTGCCCCCCAAGGTAGGTTCCCTGGTCCGCGCAGAAGTTGGCTTGAGCTTTGATTGGTTATCTCAAACTGTGAGAAAGGCACAAAGCAGAACCAATCAGTAAAAAAGCACATCCTCTTCATTATCAACGCATCGTTCCAACAACATCAACATAGCCTTTCCAGACACTGAAGTCAGGAGGACTTCGAGTTAGTTGTCAGCCACTAGTGAACTATATGAATTCTGGTCAAACTACCAGTGAAAAATAGATTTCTAACAGTGATGCAGTGCTAACTTTAACTTGTCTTTTTTCTCTGACCCAGTCGTCCAAGCCCAAATTGAGTGTTCCTCTGACAGCCGTCATGGAGGTGCGGACCACCATGCCACTGGAGATGCCAGACAGGGACAACACCTTTGTCCTCAAGGTCAGCTTTACTTGTAATGTCAGTACATTTTTATCACAAGTGTACAGTTGAAGTCAGAAGTTTACATACACTTAGGTTGGAGTCATTAACTTGTTTTTCAACCAACTCCACAAATTTCTTGTTAACAAACTATAGTTTTGGCAAGTCGGTTAGGACATCTGCTTTGTGCATAACAAGAATTGTTTACAGACAGATTATTTAACTTATAATTCACTGTATCACAATTCCAGTGGGTCAGAAGTTTACATACACTAAGTTGACTGTGCCTTTAAACAGCTTGGAAAATTCCTGAAAATTATGTCATGGCTTTATAGAAGCTTCTGAGAGCCTAATTGACATCATTTGAGTCAATTGGAGGTGTACCTGTGGATGTAATTCAAGGCCTACCTTCAAACTCAGTGCCTCTTTGCTTGACATCATGGGACAATCAAAAGAAATCAGCCAAGACCTCAGAAAAAAAATGTGTAGTCTGGTTCATCCTTGGGAGCAATTTCCAAACGCCTGAAGGTACCATGTTCATCTGTACAAACAATAGTATGCAAGTATAAACACCATGGGACCACACAGCCTTCATACCGCTCAGGAAGGAGACTCGTTCTGTCTCCTAGAAATGAACGTACTTTGATGCGAAAAGTGCAAAACAATCCCAGAACAACAGCAAAGGACTTTGTGAAGATACTGGAGGAAACGGGTACAAAAGTATCTATATCCACAGTAAAACGAGTCCTATCTTGACATAACCTGAAAGGCCGCTCAGCAAGGAAGAAGCCACTGCTCCAAAACCGCCATAAAAAAGCCAAAGCACGGTTTGTAACTGCACATGGGGACAAAGATCGTACTTTTTCGAGAAAAGTCCTCTGGTCTGATGAAACAAAAGTAGAGCTGTTTGGCCATAATGACCATCGTTATGTTTGGAGGAAAAAGGGGGCCGCTTGCAAGCCGAAGAACACCTTCCCAACCGTGAAGCACGGGTTGGAGGCATCATGTTGTGGGGATGCTTTGCTGCAGGAGGGACTGGTGCACTTCACAAAATAGATGGCATCATGAGGGAGGAAAATGATGTGGATATTCAAGCAACATCTCAAGACATCAGTCAGGAAGTTAAGGCTTGGTCGCAAATGGGTCTTCCAAATGGACAATGACCCCAAGCATACTTCCAAAGTTGTGGCAAAATGGCTTAAGGACAACAAAGTCAAGGTGTTGGAGTGGCCATCACAAAGCCCTGACCTCAATCCTATAGAAAATTTGTTGGCAGAACTGAAAAAGTGTGTGCGAGCAAAGAGGCCTACAAACCTAACTGAGTTACACCAGCTCTGTCAGGAGGAATGGGCCAAAGTTCACCCAACCTATTGTGGGAAGCTTGTGGAAGGCTACCCGAAACGTTTGACCCAAGTTAAACAATTTAAAGGCAATGCTACCAAATACTAACTTCTGACCCACTGGGAATGTGATGAAAGAAATAAAAGCTGAAATAAATCTTTCTCATTTCACATTCTTAAAATAAAGTGTTGATCCTAACTGACCTAAAACAGGGAATTTTTACTGGGATTAAATGTCAGGAATTGACATTGAGTTTAAATGTATTTGGCTAAGGTGTATGTAAACTTCCGACTTCAACTGTACGTAGGCGTTATGACATAACAGTCAGGGTTACCAAATGCTCTGTATGATGCAGATTGGCGTAATGAACCAAACAGTGAAAGACGGTCTGAGTACAGTGTCTATGTAGATAATTGAGTCCCTCACTCTGTATACACTTGTCAAACACGTCTTTTGTAGTAATCAATGTCAATGCTTTGTGCACAGTGAGTGATAAATATACAGAGATGCAGTTGACAGAGAGACAAATAGTCGGCTGAGGTAAACCACGGACCATATTGTTCAGCTAAGCTCTTGTCAGTAGGCTAAAACAGGCTTCTAATATGTTACTATCAAGATATGTTCTGCTACATTCACTCAATTATAGGTTGGCCTATATATAGTATATATCGAAATGATCTTATATTCGTCAGTGACCTTCAGCCCTGTAAGAACTACGTTTGATAGATAAATATGTGCTTGTATAATAGAACTTAACCATCTGTATCATTTGGTTTCTTTATACACCTATCCAATACTCTCATATCTACACAAGTGTCTATTCGATTTGGAATGTGCTAATCTTGTGCCTAATCCAATGCTTGTGTTGCAGGTGGAGAATGGAGGAGAATACATCCTGGAGACATTAGACTCCCTGCAGAAACACTCCTGGGTGGCTGACATTCAGGACTGCATAGACCCGGGGTAAAGAAAAATACCATTACACTCGCTTCTCTGTGATCTAGGGGTGAATCTTAATGAAGTCTACAAGTGCAAGTAGATTCCTTCCCTTCTCTCTGTTCCTGCGCTGATGTGAAAGCAAAATCCCAGTGGGCAACCACGATATTGCTTTCATCGACCTTGTCTTTTCAGATTGACAGAAGACTATTGTACCCTGTATAGATGATTTTATGCAGTAACCATCAAACCCGTTCCTTCTCATCCCCTGTTTGTCTTCTGTGTGCAGGGACAGTGGAGATGACATTGAGCTGACGTCTTGTCCTCATGGCCAGTTCCCCTCGGTGTCCACCTGTAACTGTGAGCTCACGGCTAGTGAGTATTTATTCACTGTAATGGTAACTCAGCATCTGACTGTATAGGGTAACTCCATGCTCTCTCTATGTCCACCCAGACATACCCAAGACCCCTCAGCACCGTGCTGGTCCTTGTGGCCCCTCAGGGCCCCGCTTTCGGGCCCTGTTGGCCTCCCCATTGCACCCCACCCATGTCCCCCTAGAACGCTTCCTCCAGTCACTGGAGTCCAACAGGCCTGGAGCAGGTAATGGCCAGCTCTCTCTGTGGAAAGGCTGCGTTTTGCTAAGACAATATTGTGATAAAAGGTGCTTATATTATTTATGCTTCTCACCCGTAGGTGAAGGAACACCCCGCTCTGAGATGGACACCTCTCTGACCTGCTACCCATGGTTCCACGGTACACTGTCTCGAGTGAGTGCTGCTCAGCTGGTGTTGGTGGGCGGAGCCCGGAGCCATGGGCTCTTTGTGATTCGCCAGAGTGAGACGCGCCCGGGAGAATACGTCCTCACCTTCAACTTCCAGGGCAAAGCCAAGGTACACTCAGACGCAATCTGGTTCCAAACTAGTCTCTTTATCTTTATTAAAACAATTATTCACTCAAAGATTCCCTTGTATTCCCCTGCTAGTTCACCCAAATTGATCTCATCTTATGGACACATGAAAGTAGTCTAGCAACGATCCAAGATGTGTGTGTTTACTAAGCTACAGCTTAGCATTAGCATTGTTGAACGCAAGCCAATGGTAGAAATACCTAACAGCATGCCTCTACCTCCCTGTGAGCAGCACCTGCGTCTGTCTGTGGACTCTCAGGGCCAGTGCCATGTGCACCACCTGTGGTTCCAGAGCGTGGGGGACATGCTGCAGCACTTCCACTGCCACCCCATTCCGTTGGAGTCCCGTGGGGCTGCAGATGTCACGCTGCGATGCTACGTCCAGACACAGCGTAGCCGCCCAGGTAACACGTGGGCTAATGCTGTCTTACTGTTTGAGATATGTCAAATGTAGGCTATTATGATTATAATAATGTCCAACATGTCCAAAAACAATCCCTGCATTCCTTGATTCCTGACCCATATCTAACCTCTCATCTTAAATGTGTTCAGTCAAGCATTTACATTATCGAAGCTACAGAAAGGGTTACCTAGCAGAACAGTGGTTTTCAAAGAAAAAGTAGTTTCAAGCCGACAAAGGAGTCTTTTAGGAAAGATCCACTGGACTAGGCAAGCATAAGGAATTGAGGATCACTCTTCCAGGCTGATGTCTGTTTGATGATTCACCACAAGGGAAGGGAGAGGCAAAAGAGACAAAGGGCACTTTTAGTTGTCCGAATCCCTTTTTCTCTGGCTCTCCCTCTGTAGGATTACCTTCTTTACTCAGTGCTGCTCTCTCCTGTTTTGAAATATCCTCCTTCACAAATCCTTCCCTATGTATCACTAAAACCAGTCTTCTTGTTTTGTTTTTATCTTATGTTGTTTTGTATTATTACCCCCTGAATATAGAACATAGAACATCATATTATTGTAATTGCAATTTCTGACTTGATGCTGCTGTGTTCCAAGCTCGATCTATGGTAGCCTGATCCACCATCCTGACCGCTGCGTTTTATTTTAGTTTCACAACAGAATGTAAGCTTGCAGAATGTAAGATCAGGATTGCCAAACAAGGTTAGATCTATGGTGCATTTGTCTGTGTGTTTCAAACATGTCTCGTGTATCCGTTGGGTTCCTCTTTGCAGAGCTCTGTGTGTCTCGGATGTCCACCCCTACCAGAGAGCCTGGCTGTCGGAACGGCCTCCACCAATTGGCACAATTCTTTCCCGGAGTCTTGCAGCCAGTTGGTGGATCTGTGGACTCTCCTCTTCCCCCTAGTTCCCCTGCTCTACCCCGCATCCTGCCTCCCTTCCCCAGACTAGAGGATGGGGGTGATGGTGGCTTACGGAGCCGCAGTGGCAGCATAGAGCATCTTCTACCGCCCTCTGGTGGCTCAGCTGATGAACAGCAGGAGACTGAGGGAGCACAAAGAACAAGAGCAGTAGAGAACCAGTACTCTCTCTACTGAGGAACCTTGACGTCATCTATGACTCTGACAGCATCAGGATCAGATATCTGTTTTGTCAAATGGATTTTGCAGGTGGTGGAACAGGTTTGGAGAGCCTTTACGCACAAAATATATTGATGAATAAAAACAATATAGTGGTTTGTTTCATCCTGAATGTTGTCATATTCAAGTTTAGTCCCTGAAATATTGGATGGTGGAAAAAAAAGTGTACAACAGGGGTTGAACAATAGTCCTATAAATCTACCCTAATCCTCACTAATCATGGAACTGTATAACAAAAGTCCAGTCGTAGTGAACTGTGCGCCAGGCTCCAGGTTTAACCTGCTACGTGTGGTCTGAGTTCCATAATGATTCAAATGGCTACATGCCCCAAATTATTCCACAACGTTAGCCTATTATGACCCACTAATGCTAGCGACCCTCAGGAAACACGGACGTGACAGATTAAAGAAAGGTAAGGTAATGGAATGATGCCAAATGTAAGCTACAAGAAAACAAACACTAAAGTGACACTTGTAAATGTATCTGGGTATAACTGACAGTGGCTCCTGATAGAGGTTAATATTTAACATGATACACATTGTAAAAGAAAATGGAGAAAAGCCCAGGCGTAAACTGTAATTACAACATTCTAAAGCGCACACATCAACTCGGCAGGTTCAGCCCTACAGAAGCTTTGGTCTCCAAATTTCATCCATACAATTTACGAGGGCACAATTAAAATGTTGAATAACGGCACAGCTATTTATAGCCTATTTCACTGTGGAAAAGAGGCCGTAAATCATGTCATGTTGATGTGGTTTTCAGTTTGCTTCCATATGGCTGGTTTCACATTCGTCTCCAGGGATCATAAGGAAAAATCATCTAAAACAGTTGCTGTGCAAAACAGTTGCTAGCTCTTATCAATAGTTCTTTTCAATTTATACATTACAGTGAATGGAGAATGCTGTTATTTCTTTCGGGAAATATAGTTATTTCTAATCGCTCAACCTTATTCATGGTTTTCTCGCCACACCATTTCTTAGAGCTCCCCCTCGAATGAGTAGCGGGTGAATAGCATGCTATTATCATGCTTAAGTTCAAGGTAAGAATACGCATAGAGCTAAAAGTGCATAAAAAGGAAGTAACGTTCCATTTACGCGCGTTTAACTCTGGTCGGAATCGGGTAAGAATGGATGGGGACTTGCAGTGAACTTGAGATAACGACTTGTGGTAGTTGTCAATGTCATGGAATCTCAGAGCTAACACATGACAAGGAAGAAGAGGATGATACACCCCAGTGGATGGAACTGTTATATTCAACCTCATCCTCTTCATCCCTCCCAGATCTCAGTCATCCCCTTTGATCAAAAGACTGTGGCCCAATGTCTGTACCATAATAAATTGATTCTCTCGAGAGTTTCATAAATCCCTTGGCCCCATGGAGTATTACCATTAGTCAACAGGGAGCAATATGTAATAAAACATTTTACAGAAATGCCACTGTGCTTGCTACTATGACATGTTGGTGTACCTTCCTGAATAAAATTGTATCAAATGCAAAATAAATGTAAAGGCCCAGTGCAGTCAAAAATGTGATTTTCCTGTGTTGTATATACAGTGCATTCGGAAAGTAGTCAGACCCATTGACTTTTTCCACATTTTGTTACGCCTTACTCTAAAATGGATTAAATCGTTTTTTTTACTCTAGTCAACCAAGTTATAAGACTGCTCTCTCTGCTTCCGCACGGCAAGCAGTACCGGAGGACCAAGTCTAGATCCAAAATAACACCTAGTTTTCAGGTTACATATCCCTCCCACCAGGCTCGTCCAATTAGGCCCCTCAGACCACTCCGACAGTCCTAGCAAAATTCTTGCTTGACAAATTGCTCTTACATAAGTAGCGAGTGATGACGTAGTGCACATAAAAATACATTTTGTGGTTTAATTCTCATTTACCAAAAAAAAAAAGGGTTTCAATCACATTTTGAACTCTACTGATGATTTTCTCACAAAAAAAATAGCATTATAAGGCAAGTGTACCCACTTTGGTATTGGCAAGTGCTCTAGTGTACGCATAACATACATGATAAGATTATATTGACAAAAGAACAATAAATATTTTTTTTTAAATGTACGGTAGCCAAGCATCGATTATCATGTCACCAGAATAATACCCTAGATATTTATTGGAAAGGAGCATCAAGCTCATCACCTTGCACTTTCAACACCCTGTGAAGTTCATAATTTATTTCATCTGTAGTTTAATAAACTGCATGCTTTCCCGATGAGTTGTAGTGGAAGGACAACACAATATGTCATCGCGTGACTCCAAGCTTACTTCGGTATGATGGTTATTATATCAATATTTGTGCAAAAAAGCATTTCCACTGACATTTCTTGCATAATTCATTTTACGACACAAATAGATAACACCTTGTCTAGTGTTTTGCTCACATTTGTAAAGTTTACTGAAAAACAAATTCTGTTTCCATCAGGCCTTTCATTAAAAAAATGATCTGACATGTACTTTACGTGCATAAAAGGTTGGATGGAAACCTGGTTATTGAGATAAAACGGCTGCTTTGGACCTTTAAAGAAAAGAAAATTGTCACACTGTCCCGTCTAATTCAATCAAGATGCTGTAGGAGACATCTGGTGGTAAAAATATTTGACTATACTACATTAACCAAACACTTACACTACACTTACACTACACTAACCAAACACTTATTATTATTCCCCATATTTTAAAGTTCGGTCTTTTAAAATGTATACTTACAAGAACATCAATGCATTGCTATTGGGATAATTATAACTCTACTGGCTCTGTAAATTAGCTAACTATAATATTTTTTATATATACATTAAAGCGACCTAAAAGTAGTGTAGATTAGTTCATCAAACATGAATAGGAATACATTTTGAAGTCTGAAAATGTCTGACAAACATTGGTCACGTGCATCTCTACCGGACTGAATTGTAGGGCCGGGACAATACCAGTATCGCGATACTCGTTATTATCGTGGCAAGAAAACAAAACACGAAGCAGATTTCTTCTTTAGGAAAACAGTCCTAATGTTCGAAACAAACATCATTATGTTGTCATCCAGTCACATTTATTTATTTTCCAAGCTTATAGCACACAATATTTTACATACAGCAGGTTTTTAAAAAGGAAGGGTCTGCTTCATGTTTTAATTTTTGCCATATTGCAATACTCGTATCATCCTGGCCCTACTTAATTGATGCATCTGCAGGAGAGAAAATAAACACTATTTATTCTGAACTGTGTAGTACCCATTTTTGTACGATTCTACAACACTGGAAAGTCCTGTGCTGCTGTAACCCTTATGATTAATCCTCTTTGTATTCAGTATTGTATAAATACTGACATGCTAATAAAGACCCAAGTGACATTCCTTTTTCATGTGCTTCCATAAGCACACTTTTTAAATAATTTATTCATCTTAAATACATTAAAAGTGTTTGAGGCAGGGAAAATGACATGATTGGCCATACATGTTCTTACTTCAAATATCGTCAAGGCACATTTCAACTAATTTACTGTACACAAAGTTATCTAGTCTCTTACTGATCTTAGGTTCCATTTTTATTATTTCTGTACAGGAGCCCAGTACAGAAGCCCACCTAGGACCCTTCAGTGCACTAGTCCGTTGCAGGAGTCTCATCTAAACTGGATTACCAAACGTTTTCTCAAAAGCACCTTTTCACCCAGCTACAACTGCTGCTCAGCTGGCTGACACCTAACTCAACTCTAGGCGGCATTCTGCTTTATATTTGGCATTCTGCTTTATATTTGCTTCGCCCACGACTGCCTCATGAAAAATACAATCCAGAAACTGTGTTTCAACGTTTAGAAGCATCAATAATCATGGCTTGTGATACGGCTTTAGAAACATATCCTTCATCAGTGAGAAAGAATCCTTCAGATAAAAAATATACTTACCTATAGCAGTTTTGCACAGATCCATACATCTATGGGTGCCTCCATCTGACGAAATTAAACTTCTACTACACTTCCCGAGTTACGCTTACGCACAGGTGTTCAGAGCATGCTAGATAGCTAATAGATAGCTTCCATCTGTTTTCCTTGAACAAGTGCTGTAAAATGGAGATATGCCTGTGTGGGAACCATAATCCTATTACGGTGTATATCAATTTAACCTTTTTTAAAAGTATTTCTCACTGATATGAAAGATAAGGTCCTTATGTTTACAAAACTGTATCGGAAGCGATGCGTGTTAATGTTCAGACCGAGCAGCAGGGATCTTAACAAAACTCCCCTACAGAAGACGCCTTCATTCAATGACTCTTATGTGTAATGTAATGGAACTGAGACTTATGATCAAGAGCTATCTGATGCCAAGGTCCAAACTTGTGCAGCCAGGTATCATCAGCTTACTTCCCACACTTAAAACTGTGCTCATGACATACAATTCACTTTTCACAACTTTTGAAAAGCCAAGATGAATCATAGCACCATATTGAACGTTAGCCTAATTAACCATTGCACCGTTCTGCAATTCATTCAACACTGCAGAATCAATCAAAACTGCAATATAGGCCTAAACCAAAATGCTTTGGTTCCTCACTGCATCACTTCCTACATCAAACTTCCAACAATTTCCAATTTAAATATTTATATTTTCTAGTGAACTATATGTGAACACACAAGTGATACAGTGCAGTCTTGTGATTGTGGAACAGCTCAACCCAAAGCACCAGTAATCACTCAATCATCAGCATCTATTACATCTATTACAGTATTATTATTGACATATATTCTTAGGTTAAACAGCTTTCATTAGGGCATCTGGATACAGCAAGAATGGAACAGATGGAAACCAGTCCAGGGTGTGTCAAGTTGGCACAAGGCATGTATGTCCCTTACCATTGCATTCAGCCTTCCCATATAAATCCTATAGTGTGGATGAAAAGAATACCAGCGTCAGTTTGCAAAATCAATTTCCTCCCCGTTTCAAGTTGACCAGAATAGACACCGCTATTATGACCAACACTCCCACAGCCATCTCCATCATCTTGCCCATCTCCTGATCTTTGATGGCCTCTTTCTTCCTCATAATCTCTTCCTTCCTAACTCGCAGCTCCTCCTCTCTCATGAGCTGGGATTTATAGTGGGATTTGATGAAGTTGTCAAAGTCGAAAATGTTCTTGCTGTCTATCCCCAAGGCGGAAGTCTGGCGTGCCTCCCTCGTTGGCTGAGATGAGGAGCTCTTGGTGTCCTTCGCGGAAGGTTTGCTCGCTCCAGTAACGTCTCCCTGACTCAGAATGCCTCGGTCGTATTTCTTCCTCAGTCCCTTGTTGCCCAACACGTTGTAAGCCTCGCTGATGTTGGAGAAGCGGTTCGTAGCCTCTTCACTGCCTGCATTCTTATCTGGGTGGTAGACGAAAGACTGCTTGTAGTAAGCCGTCTTGATCTGAGCTTGCGTGGCGGTTGGAGACACCTGGAGGATTTCATAATATGCCGTTCTGCTTTTATATAGGGGCTCAGACATGTTGCCGTTGCCATAAGCTCTCACAAATAACTGCTCATGAGACTGTCGCAAACTAAAGCGCGACTGTCCGATGGCAAATCGCACCATACACAGAGATCTTCTCTGCTCGCGCCTGGTTTGAGTTATGGTGGCCGTCACGAGACCGTTTCTTTTCCAGCTTGAAGCTCTAGAGGCAATAACATGGACTTGTGTGTCGGCCAGGTGAGGTGAACTGAGATAAAACCACCTTGAAGCACTATCGAGTACTCTTATATCCTCGCTGTCCGACAAGTTATTCATCCATTCAGAACCTAACTGTAATACCCCCTCACCGCATTTTGACATAAGGTCGTGGCAAAATCCAATCTTAAATCCACCTTTGGTGAGTCTGCTGAGGGGCCTTGAGTTCTCCGTTCTTAAAGTCTCCTCAGGACTTCCGAGAAACGGCAACCGTGTCAAGTTGTCGGCCCTAGCTGTATTATCATGGTCATCTTGAGCTTCGCCAGACCGATATTCTGTCAGCAAGCTTGTGGCTTGTATTGCGCCTTTAGCTTGGTTGCCCTCAATCCTCAGAGGCAACTGATGATATGTATTTTGAAGAATTCTGTAGACTCCATTACTAAATTTCAGTCTGACCTCCGCCATGTTTGCAAGGAGCTAATAATAACAATTCCAGTTACAGCAACGGGCCAATAAAAACCTTGGTACTTGAAACGCGCACAGAAAGTAGCCAATCAAATGTGAGAAACATGTTTGAGACTCATCACTGCGTTACGTCATGGTAATTACGCAACATTTGTTTCTGGTGTATCTGTACTTTACTGTAGTATTTATATGTATTACAACTTTTACTTTTATTTCACTCCTAAAGAAAATAATGTACTTCTAACTCCGTACATTTTCCCTGACACCCCAAAGTAGGCTACTCGTAACATTTTTTTATGCTTAGTAGGACAGGGAAACACGAACATCCCTGGTCGTCTCTGCTGCCTCTGTCTGATCTGACGGACTCACTAATACACATGCTTCGTTTGTATGTTGGAGTGTGCAATCTATCAATTTAAAAAACACAACATTGTGCCGTCTGGTTTGCTTAATATAATGCATTTTAAATTACTTGTAATTACTTGTAATACTTAGGTATATTTTAGCAATTACATTTAGCCTACTTTGAATGCCAAGTATATTTAAAACCAAGTATTGTTAGACTTTCACTCAGGTAGTATTTTCCTGGGTGACTTTCCCTTTTACTTGAGTCATTTTCTATCAAGTTATCTTTACTTTTTGACAATTGGGTACTTTTTCCACCACTGGTTTCTATGTGCTTGAAGCAATTCCATTTGCTACGTTCCAGCCATCATTATGAGCCTTTCTCCCTTCAGCAGCCTCCACTGCTCCACAGGTACGCTACAGACACAGACAAACGCCTTCTTATATTTCCCTATGACCCCTTTTTCTCAGGTCTCCCCTCACTTTCTGCTCTTTGGTCTTTCTTTCTGACCTCTTTCTGGTGTCTCTCTCTCTCTCTCTGGTCTCTCTATCTCTGTTCTCTGAACTCTATCTAGTCTTTGACTTTAATAGCCTACTTTAATTTATAGAATGTTTCTTTGGAGGAAGGATTGTTGACACACTCTCTGATGTATTTATTTGGACAGTGAGGCTAAAACTATACTATACTGCAGCACTTTAGATTTGAGGGCAAATGTTTTATATAAGGGTATTTTTATTCATATCTGTTTTACTATTTAGAAATGAAAGCACTATGTATCTAGTTCCCCCATTTGAAGGTGACATACTCTACCGCTCAAAAGTTTCGGGTCACTTAGAAATGTCCTTGTTTTCCATGAAATGAGTTACAAAATGAATAGGAAATATAGTCAAGAAGTTGACAAGGTTATAAATACTGATTTTCAATGTAAATAATAATTGTGTCCTTCAAACTTTTCTTAATCCAAGAGTCCTCCATTTGCAGCAATTACAGCCTTGCAGACCTTTGGCATTCTAGTTGTAAATTTGTTGAGGTAATCAGAAGAGATTTCACCTCATAATTCCTGAAGCACCTCCCACAAGTTGGATTGGCTTGATGGGCACTTCTTACGTACCATACGGTCAAGCTGCTCCCACAACAGCTCACTAGGGTTGAGATCCGGTGATTGTGCTGGCCACTCCATTATAGACAGAATACCACCTGACTGCTTCTTCCCTAAATATTTCTTGCATATTTTGGAGCTGTGCTTTGGGTCATTGTCCTGTTGTAGAAGGAAATTGGCTCCAATTAAGCGCCGTCCACAGGGTATGGCATGGCGTTGCAAAATGGAGTGATTGTCTTCTTTCTTCAAGATCCCATTTACCCTGTACAAATCTCCCACTTTACCACCACCAAAGCACCCCCAGACCATCACATTGCTGCCACGATGGTTGACAGATGGTGTCAAGCACTCCTCCAGCATCTTTTCATTTTTTCTGCGTCTCACGAATGTTCTTCTTTGTGATCCGAACACACCAAACTTAGATTCTTCCGTCCATAACACTTTTTTCCAATCTTCCTCTGTCCAGTGTCTGTATTATTTTGCCCATCTTAATCTTTTATTTTGATTGGTCAGTCTGAGATATGGCTTTTTCTTTGCAACTCTGCCTAGAAGGCCAGCATCCCAGAGTTGCCTCTTCACTGTTAACGTTGAGACTGGTGTTTTGCGGGTACTATTTAATGAAGCTGCCAGTTGAGGACTTGTGAGGTGTCTGTTTCTTAAACTAGACACTCTAATGTACTTGTCCTCTTGCTCAGTTGTGTACTGGGACCTCCCACTCCTCTTTCTATTCTGGTTAGGGCCAGTTTGTTCTGTTCTGTGAAGGTAGTACACCTTGTTGTATGAGATCTTCAGTTTCTTGGCAATTTCACACATGGAGTAGCCTTCATTTCTCAGTACAAGAATAGACTGACGAGTTTCAGAATACGTTCTTTGTTTCTGGCCATTTTGAGCCTGTAATCAAACCCACAAATGCTGACGCTCCAGATACTCAACTCGTCTAAAGAATGCCAGTTTTATTGCTTCTTTAATCAGCACAACCATTTTCAGCTGTGCTAACATAATTGCAAAATGGTTTTCTAATGACCAATTAGCCTTTTAAAATGATAAACTTCAATTAGCTAACACAATGTGCCATTGGAACACAGAAGTGATGGTTGCTGATGATGGGCCTCTGTAAACCTATGTAGATATTCCATGAAAAATCAGTCATTTCCAGCTACAATAGTCATTTACAACATTAGCAATGTCTACACTGTATTCCAGATCAATTTGATGTTAGAAATGTCATTTTTTGTCCATTAAACTAAGTGACCCCAAACTTTTGAACGGTAGTGTAAGTATTTGGACAAATTCCCTGATGTATTAAAGTAGTCAAACGTTTAGTATTTGGTCCCATATTGCTAGCGCGGAGTGACGAAATCAAGCTTCTGACTCTACAAACTTGTTGGATGCATTTGCAGTTTTTGTTTTGGTTGTGTTTCGGGTTATGTTGTGCCCAGTAGAAATTAATGATAAATAATGTATTGTGTCATTTTGGAGTCACTTTTTGTAATTAAGAATGTAATATATTTCTGAACACTTCTTCATTCATGTGGGTGCTACCATGAGTACGGATAATCATGAATAATGATAAGTGAAAGTTAGAGGCACAAAGATCATACCCCCAAGACATGCTAACCTCTCATGATATTTATGCCTCTGCAACTTTCATCATTAATTCATGATTATCCATAATCATGGTAGCATCCACATTAATGTATAAGTATTCAGAAAAATATATTCCATTCTTATTTACAACAAAAGTGACTCCAAAATGACACAATACATTATTTACCATGAATTTATATATTTTTATTTTATTTTACCTTTATTTAACCAGGTAGACCAGTTGAGAACAAGTTCTCATTTACAACTGCGACCTGGCCAAGATAAAGCAAAGCAGTGTGACACAAACGACACAGAGTTACACATGTGATAAACAGTTTATCACATGTCAATAACACAATAGAAAAATCTATATACAGTGTGTGCAAATGGAGTAAGATTAAGTAAGAATAAATAACAATATGGGGATGAAGTGGGCTATTTACAGTTGGGTGGGCTATTTACAGATGATTGTTTTTACAATGATCAGTAAGCTGCTCTGACAGCTGTTGCTTAAAGTTAGTGAGTGAGATATAAGACTCCAGTTTCAGTGATTTTTTGCTATTTGTTCCAGTCATTGGCAGCAGAGAACAGGAAGGAAAGGCAGCCAAAGTAGGAGTTGGCTTTGGGGATGACCAGTGAAATATACCTGCTGGAGCGCGTGCTATGGGTGGGTGCTGCTATGGTGATCAGTGAGCTGAGATAAGGCGGGGGTTTAGCCAGCAAAGTCTTATAGATTACCTGCTGGCAGTGGGTTTGGCGACAAATATGAAGCGAGGCCCAACCAACGAGCGCATACAGGTCGCAATGGTGGGTAGTATATGTGGTTTTGGTAACAAAATTGATGGCACTGTGATAGACTGCATCCAATTTGCTGAGTAGAATGTTGGAGGCTATTTTATAAATGACATCGCCGAAGTCAAGGATCGGTAGGATAGTCAGTTTTACGTGGGTAAGTTTGGCAGCATGAGTGAAGGATGCTTTGTTGCAAAATAGGAAGCCGATTCTAGATTTAATTTTGGATTGGAGATGCTTAATGTGAGTCTGGAAGGAGAGTTTACAGTCTAACCAGACACATAGGTACAGTGCCTTGCGAAAGTATTCAGCCCCCTTGAACTTTGCGACCTTTTGCCACATTTCAGGCTTCAAACAAAGATATAAAACTGTATTTTTTTTGTGAAGAATCAACAACAAGTGGGACACAATCATGAAGTGGAACGACATTTATTTGATATTTCAAACTTTTTTAACAAATCAAAAACGGAAAAATTGGGCGTGCAAAATTATTCAGCCCCTTTACTTTCAGTGCAGCAAACTCTCCAGAAGTTCAGTGAGGATCTCTGAATGATCCAATGTTGACCTAAATGACTAATGATGATAAATACAATCCACCTGTGTGTAATCAAGTCTCCGTATAATTGCACCTGCACTGTGATAGTCTCAGAGGTCCGTTAAAAGCGCAGAGAGCATCATGAAGAACAAGGAACACACCAGGCAGGTCCGAGATACTGTTGTGAAGAAGTTTAAAGACAGATTTGGATACAAAAAGATTTTGCAAGCTTTAAACATCCCAAGGAGCACTGTGCAAGCGATAATATTGAAATGGAAGGAGTATCAGACCACTGCAAATCTACCAAGACCTGGCCGTCCCTCTAAACTTTCAGCTCATACAAGGAGAAGACTGATCAGAGATGCAGCCAAGAGGCCCATGATCACTCTGGATGAACTGCAGAGATCTACAGCTGCGGTGGGAGACTCTGTCCATAGGACAACAATCAGTCGTATATTGCACAAATCTGGCCTTTATGGAAGAGTGGCAAGAAGAAAGCCATTTCTTAAAGATATCCATAAAAAGTGTCATTTAAAGTTTGCCACAAGCCACCTGGGAGACACACCAAACATGTGGAAGAAGGTGCTCTGGTCAGATGAAACCAAAATGGAACTTTTTGGCAACAATGCAAAACGTAATGTTTGGCGTAAAAGCAACACAGCTCATCACCCTGAACACACCATCCCCACTGTCAAACATGGTGGTGGCAGCATCATGGTTTGGGGCTGCTTTGCTTCAGCAGGGACAGGGAAGATGGTTAAAATTGATGGGAAGATGGATGGAGCCGAATACAGGACCATTCTGGGTGGTGCAGAGCTGTTGAACGGGGTAGGGGTAGCCACGTGGAAATTATATTGGGCACAATATAATCTGAAACAACCAAAACAAATGGCAAATGCATCCAACAAATTTGTCGAGTGACAAGTTTGATGTTGCCATTGCGTCCTAAGAATATAGGACCAAATACTAAACTTTTGACTACTACACTACTACATTTGTCCAAATACTTATGACAACTTCAAATGGGTACTAGATACATATAGTGCTTTAATTTGTAAGCGGTAAACTGTTTTCATGGAAATACTCTCAAAACTAAAGGGGACATTCTGTACTGTTGCCTCATATGAAACATTTGATGTCAAATCCAAAATGCTGGAGTATAGAGCCAAATTAAAAGTTTACGTTTCACTGTCCAAATAAATACATATGGGAGTGTACAGTATATTAGACATTTATATCTAAAAGCATAATTGTGAAATAATGATTCAATTTTGGCATATTTATGACATTATGGTCTTACCCAAGTCCCCTTTAAGACTCCATAATGTTTAATCTCTAGGTGCTACACTGCAAACATTGCTCTCATATGAAGCTTTTTTTAAATTTAATTTTTATTTATTTCACCTTTATTTAACCAGGTAGGCTAGTTGAGAACAAGTTCTCATTTACAACTGCGACCTGGCCAAGATAAAGCAAAGCAGTTCGACACAAACAACAACACAGTTACACATGGAATAAACAAACACACAGTCAATAATACAATAGAAAATGTCTATATACAGTGTGTGCAAATGAGGTAGGATAAGGCAATAAATAGGCCATAGTGGCAAAATAATTACAATATAGCAATTAAACACGGGGGTGATAGATGTGCAGAAGATGAGTGTGCAAGTAGAGATACTGGGGTGCAAATATTACCTCTTGCTTTGTAATATTAGTAGTATTTTGTTTTCAATAAAACATTTCTTACATTCATTTATGAATATAGAGAAATATATAAACATGAATATGGAATATATATATTTTTAATTATTTGGCAAACTTTTCAATATATTGTTGAACATCATATTCTACAGGCATATCAAAATTCTAGAGTTATGGCCCATTTAAAACAGAGAAATTGGCATAGTAGGAAATAGACGGGTGGGTTGTTTAGCAACAAAACCGATGTGTACACGACCCTTGGGGCAAAACAGATGGGTTTGGCTTTAATAGAATCAAATAATTGTTGACAACATTTAAACTATATTTCCTCTCCAAATGTTAATTTAAATAATGAGCGCTTATCTCTCAAATCCATTGTTACAGATGTTGGATTAGCTAGCTAGCAAATTTGAGCCCTAATGTATTAGCATAGACATGATTCAAAACACCTCAAAATAAGACATGATATCAATAACAAAATTCAACGAGCTGAAACAAGCCATCTTTTGTCTTGTCTAGTCCGTCATGAACAAGCTCCTGTTTGACAACTGGATCCTAATCAGGTCTTTGGATCAGACCTTCATACACCGGGCTTCTGGACAATCATGTTTGGAGAGCATACTTTCTCTGACCTCCATGCCATATAGTACAGCCTCCAGAGCCCTGGAAATCTCATAGGCACCAGGGAGGTAGAGTTTGATGAAGCCCAGTTTAGGGCTAAGATTCAGGGCTACCTGATCTACTGGAGGGACGATAAGGGAGCCTCAGGGAGAGGATGTGGAGGAGGCCTGGAAGTGCAAGAAGTGTCCCTATGAGGATAGTGGTGACTGGAGTAGAGATATAGGCCACAAGGGCTGGTGATGGTTAATAAGTGAGCCAAGTTGGAGGGTCCCAAGTCAGATGATCCCAAGTCAGATGGTCGAATTTGGATGCGTCCAAAGTCGATTGGCCCCAAGTTGGATGGGTCCACTTTGGAGTCCCAAATCGGAGGATAGTGTGAAGTTTGTGTGGTTGAAGAATGTTATTTCATTGCCCTAAGGTGCAAGCTTAATTAGCAATATTAACATTTGGTTTATTTAGAGATAAGTGGGATACTTCAGCAGTTGCAATAACCACTTATAGGCGTATATTCCTTTTTGTAACTATCGAAATATCAAATCAAATGTTATTTGTCACATTCCGAATACAACAGGTGTAGGTAGACCTTACAGTGAGCTGTAGAACCTTTTGAGGATTTGAGGACCCATGCCAAATCTTTTCAGTCTCCTGAGGGGGAATATGTTTTGTTGTGTAAACGTTTATATCTTACCATGAAATACAATATAAGAAATTAATTCAAGGATGAGTCTGACATTTTATATTGTCTTAGATGTTTCGAAGGAATCACAGAGGCGTCAGCTAAACTGCAGTGATTTGCTCCACCAGGTGGCGCTAGTGTGTAAAACATAGATATGTTTTTTAAAGTGATAATAATTTTGATAATATATGAACTGTTCCCAAAACAGTAATTTTGAATGCCAGTTTTTATTCTTCATAATCTGTAAGGGAGGCCCATTTTAAATGTGTCTGCTATATTGTAGTCTGTACCATGCAATTTGTTTCTCTTTTAATCCTGAAAGCGAGTATCGTGATATTCATCTCTGCGAAAAGAATTACGATTTTTGTTGTTTTTGAAGTGATATTTCTAATACATTGATGTCAAGAAAATTCATGTCATTTTGTGCCTCGAGATTATCGCGCGCTCTCGATTGATCTACACCCCTTGCGCGCGCCCGCTGCTCTCTTCACGGAAAATAAAATAAAACCCTGACTCGAGAGTACGGATATAAGGAGCATCAACCTAGTTGTAGAAACAAGTGGAAAAGTTGTTAATTCACGATGAAGGACCGTACACACGAGCTAAGGGTGGTAAGTGATTATATTTGTAATTCTACCCTACTATATTCGAGACCCCAGAAGCAAACGGTGGTTATTCGGAGGGGTTGGGCGGAAGGTGCGCCTCACTTATTTCGTGGGAGTTGGAAAGCAGCTGTTTTAGAGTAGAACATATTTTTTTAAAGTATTTATTGTCAGTTAATAACAATGGTGGACATTTCTGGGGATCCGTTTTTGCTAAGTAGCCTATCAAGGTAAAACTTGTTCCACACGTCCATATGGAAACGCAACGTGTGAGAGGACGGTGAAAACATTGGCACCCGTCAGGTGTCGTAGAATGTTGACCATTAATAGGATAGTTGTTGTACATTATCTTTATATGGGAATTGTTCATAAAAGCGCGAGTAAAACTTTTTTTCCCCAATGTGATTTCACTTGTAGTCTAGCCAGTGTGCCAAAGTATTAATGAATTAGCTTATAGCTTCAGCCCTATAGAAAACGGTGTATTAACTATTGTTTTATTAACTTGCCTTCTCCGAATGTGTAGTGCTTTACTTTCCCCATTAATTCCACAGGCTAGTTGTATTTTATCGGATAGGCTATATCCAAGTGTTTATTAACGATATTGAGTCAATTAACATCTCAGTGAAACCTTACTAACATTTTAAATCACGTTCATCTTAAGATAGAATTCAGACTCCTTGACTTTTTCAACATTTTGTTACGTTACAGCCTTATTCTAAAATGTTTACATACAAAAAAATCGTCAGCAATCTACACACAATATCCCATATTCATAAAGCGAAAGATTTTTCGAAATCTTAGCAAATTTATTAAAAATAAAAACAGAAATACCATATTTACATACCTATTCAGACCCTTTGCTATGAGACTCGAAATTGAGCTTGGGTGCATTCTGTTTCCGTTGAACATCATTGAGATGTTTCTACAATTTGATTGGATTCCACCTGGGTAAATACAATTGATTGGACATGATTTGGAAAGGTACACAACTGTCTATAAAAGGTACCACAATTGACAATGCATGTAACAGCTAAACCAAGCCATGAGGTATAAGGAATTGTCCATAGAGCTCCAAGACAGGATTGTGTCAAGGCACAGATCTGGGGAAGGGTACCAATACATGTATGCAGCATTGATTGTCCCCAAGAACACAGTGCCCTCCATCATTCTTAAATGACAGAGCTCCAGAGTTCATCTGTGTGGATGGGAGAACCTTCCAGAAGGACAACCATATCTGCAGCACTCCACCAATCAGGCCTTTATGGTAGAGTGGCCAGATGGAAGCCACTCCTCAGTAAAAGGCACATGACAGCCTGCTTGGAGTTTGCCAAAAGGCACCTAAAGGACTCTGACCATGAGAAACAAGATTCTCCTTTCTGATGAAACCAAGATTGAACTCTTTGGCCTGAATGCCAAGGGTCATGCCTGGAGGAAACCTGGCACAATCCCTAAGGTGAAGCATGATGTTGGCAGCATCATGCTGTGGGGATGTTTTTCAGCAGCAGGGACTGGGAAACTAGTCAGGATCGCTGCAAAGATGAATGGAGCAAAGTACAGAAAGATCCTTGATGAAAACCTGCTCCAGAGTGCTCAAGACCTCAGACTTCGGGGGGCGAAGATTCAGCTTCCACCACGACAACAACCCTAAGCACACAGCCAATACAATGCAGGAGTGGCTTTGGGACAAGTCTCTGAATGTCCTTGAGTGGCCCAGCCAGAGGCCGGACATGAACCCGATCCAACATCTTTGAAAATACTTAAAAATGGCTGTGCAGCAACGTTCCCCATCCAACCTGACAGCGCTTGAGAGAATCTGCAGAGAAGAATGGGAGAAACTCCCCAAGCTTGTAGCGTCATACCCAAGAAGACTCGAGGCTGTAGTCGCTGCCAAAGGTGCTTCAACAAAGTACTGAGTAAAGTCTGAATACTTATGTAAATCTTATTTAAATTTTCGTAAATAAATGAAAAAAAAGACCTGTTATTGCTTTGTGATTATGGTCTATTGTGTGTAGATTGAGGGGATTTAGTCCATTTTTAGAACAAGGCTGTCACGTAACAATGTAGAAAATGTCAAGGGGTCTGACTACTTTCCGAAGGGACTATCTCTTTAGCGCTTCCTTTCTATCTCACACACACAGTGGGGGAAAAGGGGGTATTCCTCAGTTCTCAGAGGAGCTGCGTTAGCATCTGTGGATGACAGTCGACACCTGGTTTCTCCCCGAGAGGTACCACACTGACCAATCGCAGTCAGTCTCACATGAGTGATATCCCAAATGTAATCTAGGAATGGTTTCACAGAGAGTCAAGATTTTTCTTTTTTATAGAGGGGGACACTTTCTTACACTACATGGCCAAAAGATACCCCTTCAAATTAGTGGATTCAGCTATTTCAGCCACACCCGTTGCTGACGTGTATAAAATCTAGCACACAGCCATGCGATCTCCATTGAAAAACATTGGCAGAAGAATGGCCTGTACTGAAGAGCTCAGTGACTTTCAACGTGGCACTGTCATAGGATGGCACTTTTACAACAAGGCAGTTTGTCAAATTTCTCTCCTGCTAGAGCTGCTCCTGTCATCTGTAAGTGCTGTTATTGTGAAGTGGAAACATCTAGGAGCAACAATGGCTCAGTCACGAAGTGGTAGGCCACACAAGCTCACAGAACGGGACCGCCGAGTTTTGAAGCGCGTAGTGTGTAAAAATCATCTGTCCTCGGTTGCAACACTCACTACTGAGTTCCAAACTACCTCTGGATGCATGGGTTTCCATGGCCGAGCAGCTGCACACAAGCCTAAGATCACCATGCTCAATGCCAAGCGTCGGCTGGAGTGGTGTAAAGCTTGCTGCCATTGGAGCAGTGAACTTTGGAGCAGTGGAAATTAGTTCTCTGGAGTGATTAATTGCGCTTCACCATCTGGCAGTCCGATGGACAAATCTGGGTTTGGACTATACCTGCCCGAATGCATATTGCCAACTGTAAAGTTTGGTCGAAAGACGAATAATGGTCTGGAGCTGTTTTTCATGGTTTGGCTAGGCCCCTTACAGAATACAATGACATTCTAGACGATTCTGTTCCAAATTTGTGACAAACGGTTGGGGAAGGCCCTTTCCTGTTGCAGCATGACAATGCCCCGTGTACAAAGCAAGGTCCATACAGAAATGGTTTGTCGAGATTGGTGTGGAAGATCTTGACTGGCCTGCACAGAGGCCTGACCTGAACTCAATCAAACACCTTTGGGATGAATTGGAAGGCCGACTGCGAGCCAGGCCTAATCGCCCAACATCAGTGCACAACCTCACTAATGCTCTTGTGGCTGAATAGAAGCAAGTCCCCCCAGCAATGTTTTAAAATCTAGTGGAAAGCCTTCCCAGAAGTGTGGAGGCTGTTATAGCAGCAAAGGGGGGACCAACTCTATATTAAGGCCCATAATTTTAGAATGAGATTTTCGACGAGCAGTTGTCCACATACTTTGGTCATGCAGTGTATGACTGCCCAGTCATTGTTAAATCTCTACATTAAGTTCAAATCCATTTCAAGCTCCACAGCTTGCTGCTATTAAAAAAGCCATTTCACACTGGAACGTCATGCTGTGGTGGCTGTTAAACACCACAAGACGTAGCATGACTGGAGGGTGATATTTCCTCTCATATTCAGTGCAATAATGAGTTGCAGTCACTGTCCAATGTTCTGTGGTGCTGAATTTCAACAGTTTGGGATTCTGTCACTGTCCATGGTGCTGGCATATCAGCTATTAGATTGATTTGTTTACATCAGGCATTTTACATGTGACAAAGTCACCACAATACATTTTTCAGACATCAAAAGTGGTCTAATGGTGAGATCCACTTCCTAAGCCACCTGTTGAGTAGATCCAGCTACACCTCAATCCCTAATTAGTTTCATCTTCCCAAATGATGCAGTGTCTAACTTCATCTCTGCTCAATGTTGCTTCTGAGTTGTTCAGTGTAGGAAGACATGCTGTGGCTATGTGTGTGTGGATTCTGGAGATGACTGCTACGAATTGAATTAGCTGTTTTTGAGACTATAGGAAGCCAATGGAATTGGTCATAGATGGTTTTCTGTATTCAGATCCTGTAGCCTGCCAATGGGTTTATGCATTATTATCACCTTTGCCATGCCCTGCATGCATCTGACTGGATGTGGGGGTCTGAGAGAGAACCTGGTGCTGGTGTGGAATCATCACACAGCCATTTGATTCAAGAAGTGTACGGCATGGGTGGGTATGTTGTCCAATCGGGCTAGGAATTTCCAGGGACCTCACGATACTTTGATGGCGATACGAGATACACTACCATTCAAAAGTTTGGGGTCACTTAGAAATGTTTTTGTTTTTGAAAGAAAATAATATTTTTGGTCCTTTTTTAAAATAACATCAAATTGATCAGAAATACAGTGTAGACATTGTTAATGTTGTAAATTACTATTGTAGCTGGAAACGGCAGATCACTTTTTTAATGGAATATCTACATGGGCATACAGAGGCCAATTATCAAGTACATTAGTGTCTAGTTTGAGAAACAGATGCCTCACGAGTCCTCAACTGGCAGCTTCATTAAATAGTACCCGCAAAACACCAGTGTCAACGTCACCTGTGAAGAGGCGACTCTGGGATGCTGGCCTTCTAGGTAGAGTTGCTCTGTCCAGTGTTCTTTTGCCCATCTTTTATTTTTATTGGTCAGTTTGAGATATGGCTTTTTATTTGCAACTCTGCCTAGAAAGCCAGCATCCCGGAGTCGCCTCTTCACTGTTGACGTTGAGACTGGTGTTTTGCGGGTACTATTTAATGAAGCTGCCAGTTGAGGACTTGTGAGGCGTCTGTTTCTTAAACTAGACACTCTAATGTACTTGTCCTCTTGCTCAGTTGTGCACCGGGGCCTCCCACTCCTCTTTCTATTCTGGTTAGGGCCAGTTTGCGCTGTTCTGTGAAGGGGGTAGTACACGGCGTTGAACGAGAACTTCAGTTTCTTGGCAATTTCTCACACGGAATAGCCTTCATTTCTCAGAACAAGAATAGACTGATGAGTTTCAGAAGAAAGTTATTTCTTTCTGGCCATTCTGAGCCTGTAATCTAACCCACAAATGCTGACGCTCCAGATACTCAACTAGTCTTAAGAAGGCCAGTTTTATTTAATCGGCACAACCGTTTTCAGCTGTGCACAGTTAACATAATTGCAAAAGGTTTTTCTAATGATTAGAATGATAAACATGAATTAGCTAACACAACGTGCCATTGGAACACAGGAGTGATGGTTGCTGATAATGGGCCTATGTAGATATTCCATAAAAAATCTGCCGTTTCCAGCTACAATAGTAATTTACAACATTAACAATATCTACACTGTATTTCTGATCAATTTGTTGTTATTTTAATGGAAAAAAATGTGCTTTTCTTTCAAAAACAAGGACATTTCTAAGTGACCCCAAACTTTTGAACGGTAGTGTATATTGCGGTGCTCACAATTCTATATGTATTGCAACTCGATGCTGTAATTTTATTGCGATTCGATGTTCCAACCATGTTACTCACAATATGTCTGCTGTAGATGGACCAGAGCCATGAGAAAACAAGTTTTGATCAGTCATGGATATGAAATGCTGAAAACAAATTGGCTCTCTATTGAAATAGGAGATGGGGCTCCCGAGTGTTGTATCGGTCTAAGGCACTGCATCTCAGTGCTAGAGGTGTCACTACAGACCCTGGTTCGATTCCAGGCTGTATCACAACTGGCCGTGATTGGGAGTCTCATAGTGCGGCGCACAATTGGTCCAGCATCGCCTGGGTTAGGGTTTTGCCGGAGTAGGCCGTCACTGTAAACTAAATTGCCTGGTTAAAGAAAATAAAACAAGCAATGAAGGAAAAATACTGATGTTTTGGTGCAGGTACAGCCAACTAGCGTAAAAAGACATCGCAATGTTGTCAAAACAATACGATGTATTGTCAAAATGAATATTCTGATATGTATTCGATTGTATTTTTTAAATTTTATTTCCCGGTCACTATTGTCCGATGGTTAGTGTTATACCAATGCTGTTCTTAGTTGTTTGAGATCTTGGTGTATTCTCAGAGATGCATCATGTCTGTTAGTGTATGCCAGTGTTGAATTGTGTATTCACTGGTGCCCATTATGAAAACCTCTAGATACTGTACTTCTCAAGGGCCTCTCGTAGATTGTAGAACAGCATAAAGCAATGGGATTGTCCAAACTGCCCATGGCCAGTTCTTGGTTAGTATATAATGTTTACATGTAGGTGGTCCCTGTAGCTCAGTTGGTAGAGCATGGCGCTTGTAACGCCAGGGTAGTGGGTTCGATCCCCGGGACCACCCATACGTAGAATGTATGCACACATGACTGTAAGTCGCTTTGGATAAAAGCGTCTGATAAATGGCATATATTACTATTATTACTATTGTCTGCATAATATCTTTAATATCTTTAATATCTCAGCTATGACACTTCTTTAATGTTATTGATGGTTCCTTTTGACCACTTGAAATATTATGTAACACTTGCCAGTGACAGCATTGACTGCTTTCTCTGAGTGTGCAGATGGAGCTGGAGTTAGAGTGAGTCGGCAGAACAACGGTCGTGACAAGGCATGTCCTCCCTAACCATAGAGCGGGGAGGGGGGGGGGGTGGAGTGGTCACCCCTCTTTCTATCGCCCTCCCTTTCTCTTTCGTGTGTGTGGGTGAGAGGACGGTGTTTGCATGTGTGGGGGTTTTTTGTGTCGTGGATCATGTAGGCTAATGGAGATAATGTGGTGTCACTGTGGGCTGATGGCTGTAATGACTATGGTGTTGCAGCATAGAGCCAGGAACCCTTGTCTCCCTTCCTGTGCCCTCCCACAGCCTATGTGTAGGAGCAGGATGAGTGTGTGACGGTTAAAACGTTCCCCCACTACTTCCATGGGGACTATTAGGTTCATCATCAACCTCCACCCCTCTTGATGTCAACCATCAAATGTCCTTTTTTTACATTTATTGTGAGACAAAGAATCAAATCTGTGCTTTACAAGTACTCATACCTTGATTACATTTTGAAGATTTTATTATAATGAGTAAAGTCTAAATCCAATATGCTTCTAGATAAGCAGGGTTTATAATGGCATCAATAGCCTGTTTCTGCTAATTGCATTTTGCTCCCAAGTATATTTTCATCCTATTAGCTGGATATCTTTGGAATGATATAATTTGATCTGTCTTCATCTGGTTTCCTGCTTGTTCACTAGCCTTGATGTCTTGGTGTTATTACAGGCGTCTCGAATTCTGGCATGCCAGGCTAGCTTTAAGGCGATATTCATGGAGGCTAATTTCCTTCTGTGGCTGGCTAATGGTTCTCAATAGAGGCCAAAGGTCAGTGGGAATTGGGTGATCAGTGAAAGAAAATGGGTATGGGTAGAAAAATGTATTGCCTGATTCAAGCTGTTGAGGTAGCAACGGCTCTAGTGTTAAATTAGCATTTCCCACCCATGTATACCAACATTGTCATTGAGCCTTCTTCAATCACAAGGGCCTGACTATGTATGCGACATGTCATACAGTGCATTCGGAAAGTATTCAGACCCCTTGAGTTTTTCCACATTTTGTTACATTACTGCCTTATTCTAAAATGAATCCCCCCCCCCCCTTATCAATCTACACACAATACCCCATATTGAAAAAGCAAAAACTGTTTTTTAGAAATTGTTGCAAATGTATTAAAAAAAATATATATATATATATATAATATATATATATATATCACATTTGCATATCTATTCAGACCCTTTTCTCAGTACTTTTTTGAAGCACCTTTGACAGCGATTACAGCCTCGAGTCTTCTTGGGTATAACACTACAAGTTTCGCACACCTGTATTGGGGGAGTTTCTCCCATTATTCTCTGCAGATCCTCTCAAGCTCTGTCAGGTTGAATGGGGAGCGTCGAGGCACAGCTATTTTCAGGTCTCTCCAGAGATGTTCGATTGGGTTCAAGGCTCTGGCTGGGCCACTCAAGGACATTCAGACACTTGTCCCCAAAGCCACACCTGCGTTGTCTTGGCTGTGTGCTTAGGGTCGTTGTCCTGTAGGAACGTGAATCTTCGCCCCCCAGTCTGAGGTCCTGAGCGCTCTGGAGCAGGTTTTCATCAAGGATCTCTCTGTACTTTGCTTCGTTCACCTTTCTCTCAATCCTGACTAGTGAGCTCTGTCAGAGTGACCATCGAGTTTTTGGTCACCTCCCTGACAAAGGCCTTTCTCCCCTGATTGCTCAGTTTGGCCGGGTGGCCAGCTCTAGGAAGGGTCTTGTTGGTTCCAAACTTCATCCATTTAAGAAGTATGGAGGCCACTGTTCTTGGGAGAATTTTTTTTTGGTACCCTTTCCCCCTTCTGCGCCTCGACACAATCCTGTCTCAGAGCTCTACGTACAATTCCTTTGACCTCATGGCTTGGTTTTTGCTCTGACATGCACTACCAACTGTGGTACATTTTATATAGACAGTTGTGTGCCTTTCCAAATAAAGTCCAATCAATTGAATTTACCACAGGTGGACTCAAATCAAGTTGTTAACATCTCAATGATGATCAATGGAAACAGGATGCACCTGAACTCAATTTTGAGTCTCATAGCAAAGGGTCTGAATACCTAAATAAGGTATTTCTGTTTTTTTATTTGAAATAACCTGTTTTGCCTTAGTCGTGGTTGTCCCACCTAGCTATCTTAAAGATGCAATATGCAGAAATTGGTCATCTGAAAAATTATAGTAGTTAGCCTAATTTCATTTTGTGACCAAACAAGCAAGTATAGTGTAGAGAATCATTGTAGCATCTAATCTGCTCTGAAATACATTTTCTATAACCCAAAATATTTTCAGTTGTTTTGAAGCGTGTGTACAAAACTGAAAGTAAAAGATGAAAAATGAATTTAAGCACGGGTAGCATAGAAATGGCGCACATAGAACAGATCTACCACTTCTTAGACTTGCTTTCAATTAGAATGACCGATCAATAACTTGCATATCTATGTGAATTGTGTCAGGTCGCCCAAAAAGTTACATATTGCATCTTTAAGATGAATGCACTAACTGTAAGTTGCTCTAGATAAGATTAATTAAATGCATGAGATGAGACAGCATACAGGGGAGGTGAACCCTGACCCTGTGTCCACGTCCTGAACCTCCCCAAGGACCCCCTCTGGTAGAGGAATTAAACATTCATGCTTTTAAGGACTCATTGCATCCACCCCCAGCTGCCAAGGTCTATGTGATGAGGATAGCACTTCCTTCACGAATCCCCCAGAGAGAGCTATCCTTCCCTGATTTCGCCTTCTTTTTGGGGATCAATCGGATCCTTTGTCATCACAGGTGTCTTTTTCTCTGGCTGCGAATAATTATTTTACTTTATTGTTGACGTTAGATAAACTAGTAGAGTTGCACTAGGCATGACAAATGTGGAAGTTGCCAGTTAATTTTTTAAATCTGGTTTTCAGGCTCTAGGCAGATGGTCTTTGATGCTTTTTAGATGCATTTTCTACATCCACATTTTGAAAATGTATTCATTTCTGTTAATATTGCCTTGTCTATGCACCTTTAGGGGAAGGAGACTGAGGAAGAAGATGATGTGGCAGTCAACATGGAAAAAGATCGATTTATGGATGAGTTCTTTGTACAGGTAAGCCCCAGGTGTGTGTGTGTGAACGGTGAGTGCTCTGCTTATCTACACCACTGAGATGTACACAGGCACTGCACAGGACAACTAAATCAGAAATTCTGAGGTCCATTCAATTATACAAAACATTGTTCATCAAGTGCCTTTTATATTTCTGCTGAATACTTGTAATTTAGCTAAGAGCTCCAATTAGCATCATCTAAAGTTGCAAAGAAGAACCCTGTATTCAAGGTTAAATAACAATTTGTTTAAACAACGTTTGGCTTGCTTTCTTCTCCCACCATTTGCATCTTACTCTTTTACACTGGTTTAATCTTAACGTACACAGCAGCCGATTGTGGGCCATATCGTTTTTTTTGGTGCAACATATATGTCTCAGTGCTGGCACAGGAACTTATGTCATATGGTCCAGATTTGGTACAAATGTGGGATATGAGCACTAGGGGAGAGTTGGCACTTTGACTATGGGCAGGTCTAGCATTTTTACACTGAACATCTGGTTAGGTATGGCAACCAGACCTGGCCTACTTGTGGACCCTAATTTCAAGTGGTAACTGGGCCAAATGTTCAGTGGTTCTTGTAGATTTGGGGCAGAAAACAAAACCCACCAGCAGCATTTGCACAAATATAGGCTAACTCCTTTTGCATTAGCATTGGTGTCCGTGGACAGGAAAAGGCCATGGAAGGTTCTGCCTAGGGCAGCACAATTAATCAAATTCGCATCGAAATCACAATATTTACATGTTCAATATCCATATCGCACGAGATCCATATCGCGTGCAATATTTTGAAATGCATCTCAGCCGCATGTAACGTCCGTTTCTATAGTTTACTCCGTTTTCTTTCTCTTGCGGCTGCTTCCCACACACACCAAGCCCCGCCCCTTGTCACTCAAGCAGCACAGTTCCTCCTCTGTTAGATTCAATATCATACTGGATACCGTTCTGTTGGGTGATATGGAGTCAACCTATTGTTCCAAACAAGAACGGTGCTGTTTTCTTCTTTGCGTCTTAATATACACTGTAAGTCATTATATTTCTATGATTCCAACACTTTACTCAAGGGTTTTGATCTATATCGTGTGTCAAATCGCAATATTTGGTAAAGAAATCACTATTATATATATTTGTTTTCCCATATCATGCAGCCCTAGTTCAGCCTCACCTGTAAGTGGTGCTGACTCTGAGTTGAGGATTAAATCTGTAATTCAGCTGGAGTTTATCCTGTTTCTAACATTAGCTACTTCCATAACTGAACAGGCCCTTGTTATGGGTGAAGCAGCGGGGTTGCCATGTTTGTGCTCAGCATTTGAGCTCTGAAGTCGATACATCTCACTGTAGGTAGGCAATATCTTGCGCTGCCAATTACAGATGTTTAAGCTCCTGCGTCATTATTTCAGACACATCTTCTGCGAGCAGTCCTCTTCCAAAGTAAGGGATCAGTCAGCAAAGAGCCCATGCCGTATCTAGATACACATCAAGCCATCAAACATAGGCCTCTATGGGGGTGGGTCTTGGTGCTATCTGAGGACCATAGAAATGAGCTATCTGTGTTTGATATTAGCATGGTACATACAGCACTGTTCTGAACCTGCTGATTTGATTATTTTAGCATCCGATTCCTTACACTCCGACTGGCTTAATCAAACCTCCCCCTCACCTCCCCCATGATGCACCTCTTCCTATGTTCCCAAGACAATGTGTTCTTAAATCAACTTACCTGATCAAATAAAGGTGGATAAATCAATACATAAATTGAATTTAGCTCTAAGTACAACTTATTCCACAGGGACTGTGATGGTATAATAACTTAAATCCCCTCTGCTCTCCTCTCTCTCATTGAAGTCTTCCTGGCATTGCTTCCTCTACTTTAACAGGCATTTTCCCATCAGGCTGCCCACATGCAGTGTCTGAGCTCTCTAACAGCACACTTAAATACTACACCATGCTGAGCTGTAGAGGAGCACCATACTCAGCTGAGAATCTCCCTAGCTACCAGGCACTGTGCAGCGTCCGTAGTGGTGGAATATACACATTGACATAACCAACGTCTCTCTCCTCCACAAGTGATATTTAGACCAGCTCCCTATAGACACACACTGCACGCTGATGACATCACTGAGGCCTATAACTAAGTGTGGTGTGCTGTGATAGGGCTGATAGATATATATTTTTTTATTTCACCTTTTTTTAATTAGGCAAGCCATTTCAGAACAAATTCTTATTTGCAATGACCGCCAAACCCGGACGACGCTGGGCCAATTGTGCGCCGCCCTATGAGACTCTCAATCACAGCTGGATGTGATACAGCCTGGTTTCGAACCACTTGCACTGAGATGCAGTGCCTTAGACCGTTGCGCCACTCAGGAGCCAAATTAATGGAATGGGCCCAATACTGTTTGATATATTTATGACAGTTACATTGGGGGCATATCTACAGAGACTGCATGGGCTACATCAAGTAAAAAGCTCTATGTTAGCTTGCCTGTTTTGATTAGGCAATTAGCCTCTTAATGTGCTAACAGATTTTGTCTCCCCAAATCTGAGTGATATAACACATTTGTCCAAACAGAAATCCTATTAAGTATAGATGTTATGCTTTTTTAAAAATGGGCTTCTTTCTGGGTCCCACATCATTACCTGGTCTGCTTGTGGATGGCGTCCTCGAGTGGGCTTGTTGTATAATGTCTCCCTCTCTGTTGTACCAGGTGGAGGAGATCCGAGGCTTCATCGAGGAGCTCTCAGAGAAGGTGGAGGAGGTGAAAAGACAACACAGCGCCATCTTGGCTGCCCCCAATCCTGACGAAAGTAAGTCACTCTTCTCCTCTACTCTTCCTCCCTGGATGAAAGGATGCGAGATGGAACAAGGGAGAGGGAAAAGGTGGGTGGTAACCTCCACAGATCATGAAATTAGGTTTTTGAGAAATGGTAGGAGGCTATTTGCCTCCTACAGACACACACACGGTCATAGGTAGTGCATAATACCTCTGAACCTCTCTTTCATTACAGCCTAGTTATACATCAATAGTTATCTGCTGAGCCCACATGCTATACTAGCAAGCCCTATGTTACTCTCAACCCGCAATGTATTCTTCTCACACCCTTACTGTTTTCTTATCAGTGATGGCAGCACATGTAATGTGTGAAAAGGAGAGGAGACTCAAACACTGCTTGTTAAGTTCAGGAATTGGAGAATTTACTTGTTTAATTGAGGTGGAGAACAGCCCATTATGTGAATGCCCTGGCATGAGGACTTTGGTGTTGTTGGTGTGGAGTGGTGTCTACTCACACTGTTTATGGAAGGTCACTCACTCTCTGGAGAGACGTGCGTGTGCGTGTGTGTGTGACTCTACCACACTTACTTTCAGTATGTAAGTTAGTGAGTCAATGTGCCACAACTTCATTTTAATTAGTGTATAAATATCATTCTGTTTTCTTTGGAAGTTGTAATATAATAATTTAATTGCATTGTATAAAATAATACATGTAGTTATGCATGGATGCATTTCCCCCCCGCGCAAAAATAAAAGTTCCTATTTTTATCAATCAAAAACTGTTAAACATGGCCAATTAATTAAGAGTTTTCCCTAACAAGCACTAATCTCAATGCATTCTGGTTGGCCTTGCAGAGAGGTTCCTTGCAGAGAAGAACCACTGGGCTTAAGGTGATGATGGAAAAAGAAAAGCCTCCATTTGCATTTATATTCATCGACAGACACGTCAAGTGAAATATTAATACATTCCAATTATAAACTACTCACGTTGGGCAATTTTTCCCCTGGGTTGCATTTGGAGAGAGATTCAATGTTCCATCTCCCATTAAGTCTTATTAGATGAATATTGGTGTAATTACCAAAGCACTCTTGCTGGCGTAGGAAAGTGTCTGTGTTGAATTCACAGTAACACGTATGACATTTCACTGAAGTACAGAGAGAAATGCTTTAATTTGTTGATCTGTTTTGGTGTCATTAGAGAAGTGGCTCCATTTTGAGTATAGGGGGAATCAAAGTGAAGCATGTTCTTCAACTGTCACAGAGTATAAAAAATATTTTTTCATCTCTCAAGGGACACACACACACACACACACGTCAGATTCAACTCCCCACCCACTCAGCGCTCCAAATAGCATAACATGGATTGTAAGTTCTTTTGAATAAAAGTATCTTATGACCATATTGTTAAGACATTATTGTCACAGTCCATTGGCTACACTACTTGTTTAATGCATAGTGTAATACTCAAGGGCAATGCTACCTTGACTGCCGACTTGCTGTTGAGAGACAGTCAATCAAACCTACACTTTGTGAAACCTGGCCCTTCAGCAGCTCAATGGAACCCACCTAAACAAGAGGAAGTGTGTTGCATTGATTTGTGTCCACTCTGGAGACACGTTGAGGATGGAGGAAGATAATCCACATAAAATGGAGAGGTAATACTGCTGATTACCTCTCTCTAGTCAGTAGTCATTCTTTTGTTTTCAGTTAGAGGCTCTAATCCATTGGTGTCAAAACATACAGGAGGGGTTGAGTTAAATAAATATCATTATTTTTTTTGAGGGAACACAATCTCAATTGTCATTGAAATGACTAAAAACGAATATAAACTGTAGAAATGATCATGGGTCTACATGTATACTTCATTCACCCGACCAGCTTGCTAACAGTAATCGAAAATAATTCTAGACAGTCAGGGAGCAATGAAAATTCCAAAAGTGACAGTGCAGCCCTTGTGGAAAAATGTGTTTGACTCCCTTGCCCTGATCAATAGGTCAGTCACTAACTACCCTAGCGCTACACAGAGAGAGAAGCATGGGTTCAGTTATTTGATGATATGATGATTTTGGCAAGATTTCCTCCAACTTATTGTCTCATCATGACGTTTGGATGTATCTAAGCCTTAACACGTCTATGTGCTCCCAGGTCACTGTCGAAGTAGAGGAAGAACCCTGCATCATTAATGCAGGTTAGAGAAGACCTTTGCCCCCATTAAAGTGCCGCCGACAGTGACACAAACAAGCTCCTCGGCTGCAACAGATGAACTTGACCTCCCTGTTTTGCCACACACTCAGCCTCCCCTCATTGTCAGGGTTACAGCAGGCAGAAATTAGTTGTCAGCGCCCCATTTTTCTCCCCAATTTCGATCTTATCTCAACGGGCTCGGGAGAAGGTTGAGTCATGCTTCCTCTGAAACATGACCCGCAGTAACCTCGCTTCTTAACACAATGCCCGCATAACCCGGAAGCCAGCCGCAACAATGTGTCGGAGGAAACACTGTTAAACTGACGACCCAGGTCAGCTTGCAGGTGGCCGACCTGCCACAAGGAGTCGCTAGAGCACGATGTGCCAAGTAAAGCCCCCCCAGGCCAAACCCTCCCCTAACCCGGATGACGCTGGGCCAATTGTGCACCGCCCTATGGGGCCGTCCGATCACGGCCTGTTGTGATACAGCCTGGGTTCGACCTGGGTCTGTAACGACGCCCCTAGCACTGCAGTTCCTTAGACCGCTGCGCCACACAGGAGGCCCCTGCGGCTGCATTATGATCAGATGCATGATTAGCGAGAAGAGCCAGGGTTCCTCACACATACCATAACAGAGACGGTCTGTTTTATGCACGCACACATGCAAACACACACAGGTATGCACACACGCACACGACACTCGCACTCACCCACACTCACTGAAGACAGAGCTGCCTTGGAGCCAAAGGGAGCCTCTTATGTGAATGACTCTCCTCTCAGCCTCTAGAAGAGAGAATAACATCTCCAAACTGGGGTTGAGTCTGATTTCTGCAAATCAGGAGGACTACAAGGAGTGTACAGTATATAAAGAACACAGAGCTACACTAACAAGCTATTGTGGGGTCTAGTGGTGGTTTTGGGCCATCACTCTCCTATTCATAATTGATGAGTGGCTGTGGCTGCCTTCCTCTTACTCCAGACATAATTTTTTAGGAGGAATAAAAACAGAAAAGGAGCTTTACCCACACCGAGCTGAAAACACAGGATATATGAGAGAAACATGTAGGAACTCAAACCAACATGTTACTTTCACCTATCCAGTCATTCTAGATCATTCGGGTAAGGATATGAGAACAGGGATCCACTTGTTTTGACTATTGAGACCTAGCCCAAAGTTGTATATAGGGCTTAGAAGTAGGGTGAAATTACCATATCTCTGTGTGGGTGGTGTGGTTTGTGCAGCCCACTGAGAAGATGACTGATGCTGGGAGCTGGCTGATGTGGGACAGGACAGGAACAGGAACTAGGTCATCACCACCAAAGCATCCCTGATCTTCCATTTGATGTATTATTTTGGTTTATTTAGGAATCTTTTACACCTCTCAGGAAGATGTATTAGTTTAAAGCATTTCAGCATCTGTTGATATGGCTGGGGGTGTTTTGATGTTATTTTCTTTCCTGGAAGAAACCGAAACAAACTCACTGTTGCAATTGTGTTGATTTTGTTGGATAAAATTGTGATCTAAATTGTATTTATTTTTTTACTCTCTATCAACAGAAACGAAGGCAGAGCTGGAGCAGTTGATGACGGACATAAAGAAGTTTGCAAACAAAGTGCGCTCCAAGTTAAAAAGTATGTTGCAAACACACTTCCCTCTCTACGCTAAATAATGTTGCCGCCTTTGACCAGATTCTCTTAAACTAAACCAGGGCCTCGTTTCCTAGTTACTTCAGCATTAGGATGATTGTACCAGATGCATTGTTCTTTACTAGCCAACTTTTTAAGTGTTACCCAAACAAGCAAGTAGAGAGAATGTTCATTGGCTAAGTGCGTCATCAGACCATGTGTCGATACTGATTGGATTGAAAGAAAAGCAGCCCTGCCCTCGGATCAGCTTTCTCCATTCAAATCTTAGCTTAATATTATATTTCACAATACTGACAATGGATCTACTAAGCTGTATGGATTTTTTTTTAAAGAATGTCATACCAAGGATCATTTTGCCATTTGATTTTATATTTAAAAAATGATTTGATGAAAAAAAGAGTTTGGCCTTACTGCTATTAGCCCATACAAATGCATTGAATAGCAGATTCACTACATGGAACAACATAGTCCCCCCATGTCTGTAATAAAACCCTTTTGTGGTGGAAAAACTCAATTCTGATTGGCTGGACTTGGCTCCCCAGTGGGTGGGCCTGGCTCCCAAGTGGGTGGGCCTTTGCCCTCCCATGGCTGTGCCCCTGCCGCGTCATGTGAAATCCATAGATTGGGCCTAATTTTATTTAAATTGACTGATTTCCTTATGAACTGTAACTCAGTAAAATCGTTGAAATTGTTGCATTTTGCATTTATATTTTTTTGTATCGTTCTGGTCTTTGGTGTGGATTGAAAGCCTGTATTGTGTGTCTTTTTAATATTTTATTTCTTAAAGCTGGCAAGATGTTTTATGTATTTGAGCCTATCCAAAGACGTTCTGGTTGAGACAATTTACACTTCAAAGAAAATTATCAGACGATTCATATTACTTTTTGAAAACATTGAAATAAATGCAATTGATTTGATTTGAATTAACTTGTGGACCTAATGTAGACTTAAGACTGGTCACTATTAGTCCCAGCGCTGGGCATGAACTCGGAGCACTCTGCTTAGACCAGTGCCCTACGGCAGTTCACAATGCTCTAGCAAGCACTAAGAATACTATGAAGACTGATGATACATAGACGTGTCGTTACATAGCCCTAACCGTAACCACTCTGAATTAATGCCTAAACTCTTAACCTTTTAAGTTGTTCCTGTTTTAAGCCTGTAAACATTGTGTCAAAAATAGACATTGGAAGAGAGAGGCTCAACTTGGCGTAAAATCTGACTCCCACCAGCAGATGGTGTTTAAAAAATAAGATAAAATGTTCACCCACCAAGCAAGGTGTTTTTGTTTGGAGGTCAATGAGAGAGTGTCGGATTTCGTCAACAACAAAAAATGAATGGACTATGTCTCCCATTGTTAGGGCTAAGAGACTTGTATCTTGTCAGAATAGCCATAATCTTTGCCGTTCATCCATGAGTCAAAGGGCAGTGTGCCGGATTCGAACCCATGCCAACTCTGGCATATGTGTGTCGGGTCAGTGGCTGTAACTGCTGGACCACACAGCTATTGAGTCTGCCTATTGCTCGTCTTCAACATTTAATAAAACAATTGATCTAAAACAACAGATTTTCCTTTACGAAAAATACATCTACCCCCTACAAATATGTAAATGTTTTATAATCCACATAAGAATTCACAAGAGATGTGCTGAAGCCTGCATTTAGCCTATATAAAGTACAATGTACATTAGGTACGGTACTGCATTTTATATACAAACACCACTTCCAGCTGCCCACTGGCGGCGATTCTAAATATTTATTCAGATATTAAAATCATCCTGCTGCAAGATTATTTTACTCCTGCGATGAAAGGGGTCAAATGAAGCTCTAACAATGCATTTTGGCTGCTCTATGAGTGGCCTGGATCACTCGTAGATGTGCATGAGTTTCAAGAGCCACGTTACTAACAAAGGCTCTGGGAAACACCTTGGCTACTAATGATCCATCGTAAGAAGGTTCTAACGATGATCTTAACGCTACGAAGGCTCTGGGGGAAACGAGGCCCAGGTTCTTCATTAATTAGACCTTCTGAATAAATGCTACTGGTAATGGTAGATGAATTCTCCTTCTCGCTCTGTTCCCTACAGGCATTGAACAGTCCATAGAGCATGAGGAGGCTTTAAGCAGGTCGTCTGCAGATCTGAGGATACGTAAGACACAGGTGGGTTATGCTATATATCGCAGGGACTTTCAAATCTGAGTGTGGAGTTTTCAGGATTGGAGTTGCCATCCCTGCTGTACTGTGTAACTCTAGTGAATCGTGGAAAACTCATCCTGCATCATTCCCTATCAGCATTCCACGTTGTCTCGGAAGTTTGTGGAGGTGATGTCAGAGTATAATGCCACGCAGTCGGACTACCGGGAACGCTGCAAGGGCCGCATCCAAAGGCAACTGGAGATTAGTGAGTGTGCTCTCTCTCTGTGTGTGTGTGCCTGATATTCTCTTATCAGGAATTGTGAGCATTACAGAGTACAGACACCAAATTAATAAATGGGTTGATTTGGTTTTATTTCCCCCGTCCAACATTTTGTTTGTCTATTTTTACCCCTTTTTTCTCCCCAATTTCGTGGTCTCCAATTGTTTAGTAGCTACTATCTTTGTCTCATCGCTACAACTCCTGTACGGGAGAGATGAAGGTTGAAAGTCATGCGTCCTCCGATACACAACCCAACCAAGCCGCACTGCTTCTTAACACAGCGCCATCCAACCCGGAAGCCAGCCGCACCAATGTGTCGGAGGAAACACTGTGCACCTGGCAACCCAGGTTAGTGCACACTGCGCCCGGCCCGCCACAGGAGTCGCTGGTGCGCGATGAGACAAGGATTTCCCTGCCGGCCAAACCCTCCCTAACCTGGTAGATCATATAAACTTTAGGGCTGTGTCGTCAACTTTGATCTGGACAACCCATTGGTGACCCACGTGTGTGTGTGTTTTGCAAATGTGTGTGTGTTTCACAGGAGGTTGGTGGAACCTTAATTGGGGAGGATGGGATTGTGGCAATGACTCGAGCGGAATCAGTGGAATGGTATAATATACATCAAACACATGGTTTGATGCCATTCCATTTGCTCTGTTTCAGCCATTATTTTGAGCTGTCCTCTCATCAGCAGCCTCTACTGGTGTGGTTTGCATAATGAGGGCTTTGAGAATCGCCTCATGTATTAAGACGCTCATTAAATTGTTTCATCTGGTAGAACCTTGTTGTTTCCGGGAAAGGTGTGTGAGAGTGTGCGAAAGTGACTGAGAAATCAAGCCAATGCTTGAGATATTGATCATATGACCGGTTCATTTAAAAAGCCATCATGGGAATAGCAGTAAACAAGGTGAGGGCACCGACGTCATTTTAATATCCTTTTTTAAATTAATTTCTCCACTCACTCATGCAGTTTAGACTGCGTTTAATAAACCTTGAAGCGATCATCGAAACAGTTTTCCGGTTTTCTCTCGCTGGAGGTGTGTGTGTCGCACTGTAATTTCAGTTCCAGATGACGGTAGTGAGGAGATAACACCCTTAGGGGTTTATTGAGCAGAATATAATATAAACACTGAAGTCACTCAGGCTGGAAGCATATGACGTGAGGCAGAATGGGGAAAGATTGACTCTGAAGTGATTAGAGATGTAGAGACAAGCTCCTCTTGGGTTCTCCAACAAGTTTCACTATTGGAGAAGTGTGGGGATACCAAAATAGCTTCTTGTGGTTAGATGATTCTTCTTTTTCTTGGTCCTTCATCTAAAACTCTTACATTAGCATCATGGTGTTATGGCTTATGCTTTTTGCCGCCGTACATGAATGTGTATTGATATTTACAACTTCATATGAATCCAACTGTCAACATGGGTTTGTTAATTTGTCTCAAGAAGTCATGCAATTGCTAGCCTGTGTTTCAAGCCTGCTCCTGGAAAAAGCATGCCATTTTAATTCAGTTTAATTCACCGTTTCAAACAAGGAATATGTAGATAGGTATCAAAGGGACACCCCCCTCAAAGGTTGAGGTTGATTAAACAGGCATGTGAGCCAGCTTATGTGACTTACCTGTCTAAATCCCCAGCCTTCCACAAGGTGTGTGTGTGTGTGGGTGTTTTCATGGCTCCCAGGTGAGCTGCAGGTGTGTTGCAGCCAGGAAGTGCTAGCAGCGCTAAGTCAATATTGAACCAAGCGGAGCATCACACACAACAGAAATCCTGCAGCTGAACCTCCACACATATACACACACACACTGCACAGCCATAAAGCATTATGCATAGCTATAGAGTGTTATACACAGTCGTAAAGCATTGTAGGCCTACACTTGTCACAGGTCTCTTTCCAAAAATTGAGAGAGACGTCCTGGTCAAATAATAATTTAATACTGTTAAGAATCGAAAGGAGCGTTATCAACAACCGTAAGACATCATACCAAGCCATAGATTGTTGTACAGTCATAGTGTTTATGCATAGTCTACAGGGGTATACACTTTGTTGATACCCGCAAATACAAGATTCTCTATGGCTGTCAAATTGACCTTTTCTCTGTTTGCATCGTCACCACCACATTCTCTGCTCTCCAGTGTCAGGTGAGACAGTGTGGGAATCTACCATTTACCTGTGAGTGGGAGGCTGACTAGGCTAGGGGATGAGATGAGGAGGTGGTGTTGATAAGCCCTGGGTCCCCGCAGAGTGGAGAGAGGGCGAGAATGAGGGGGTGGAACAAGGGTTAGCCTTGGTGAACCGATCCATAGTGGAAGTGTGTGCACACACTCATTAACAAATGTACACAAATGTGTATTTACACACACATAAATATATATATACAGTGCCTTGCGAAAGTATTCGGCCCCCTTGAACTTTGCGACCTTTTGCCACATTTCAGGCTTCAAACAAAGATATAAAACTGTATTTTTTTGTGTGAAGAATCAACAACAAGTGGGACACAATCATGAAGTGGAACGACATTTATTGGATATTTCAAACTTTTTTAACAAATCAAAAACTGAAAAATCGGGCTTGCAAAATAATTTTTTAGTCTTAAGCAGCTTAAGTTTTGGCGAGAAAGTTGCACCGCTGTGTCAACAGAAGTTGGTGCTTATTATCGGATGTATTAGGTTACGAAATACAACTTTTTGGATATAATGTTAATTATAAACTGGATGGTTCGAACATTGAATGCTGATTGGCTGATAGCCGTGGTATAGCAGATCGCATACCATGGGTATGACAAAACATTTATTTTTACTGCTCTAATTACGTTGATAACCAGTTTATAATAGCAATAAGGCTCCTTGTGGGTTTGTGAAATATTGCCAATATACCACGGCTATGTGCTGTGTTCAGGTACTAAGAACAACCCTTAGCCGTGGTATGTTGGCCATTTACCACATCCCCTTGTGCCTTATTGCTTAATGTTACAGTACATGACCAAAACTTTGTGGACACCCCTTCAAATTAGTGGATTCAGCTATTTCAGCCACACCCGTTGCTGACAGGTGTATAAAATCGAGCACACAGGCATGCAATCGCCATAGACAAACATTGGCAGTAGAATGGCCCGTACTGAAGACCACAAAAGCTCACAGAACGGAACTGGCGGGTGCTGAAGCGTGTAGAGCGGCAAAATCATCAGTCCTCGGTTGCAACACTCACTACTGAGTTCGAAGCTTTCTCTGAAAGCAACATCAGCACAATAACTGTTTGTCTGGAGCTTCATGAAAGGGGTTTCCATGGCCAAGCAGCCGCACACAAGCATAAGATCACCATGCTCAATGCCAAGCATCGGCTGGAGTGGTGTAAAGTTTGCCGCCATTGGACTGTGGAGCAGTGGAATCGCGCTCTCTGGATTGATGAATCACGCTTCACCATCTGGGTTTGGTGGATGCCAGGAGAACCCTACCTACCCGAATGCATAGTGCCAACTAGAGGTCGACCGATTCTGATTCATCAACGCCGATACTGGTACCGATTTTATTGGAGGACCAAAAAAAGGCTATAGCGATTAATCGGCCGATTTTAAAAAATAAAAAATAAACATTTTAAAATTATTTTTTTTTAAATAAAAAAATTAAAAAACACATGTATTTGTAATAATGACAATTACAACAATACTGATTGAACACTTATTTTAACTTAATATAATACATCAATAAAATCAATTTAGCCTCAAATAAATAATGAAACATGTTGAATTTGGTTTAAATAATGCAAAAGCAGTGTTGGAGAAGAAAGTAAAAGTGCAATATGTGCCATGTAAGAAAGCTAACGTTTAAGTTCCTTGTTCAGAACATGAGAACATATGAAAGCTGGTGGTTCCTTTTAATATGAGTCTTCAATATTCCCAGGTAAGAAGTTTTAGGTTGTAGTTATTATAGGAATTATAGGACTATTTCTCTCTATACCAGTTGTATTTCATATACCTTTGACTATTGGATGTTCTTATAGGCCCTTTAGAATTGCCAGTGTAACAGTATAGCTTCCGTCCCTCTCCTCACTCCTACCTCCTGAAATTGATGTGGAAGAACTTGACTGGCCTGCACAGAGCCCTGACCTCAAACCCACTAATGCTCTTGTGGCTGAATGTTCACATCTCGTTGAAAGCCTTCCCAGAAGAGTGGAGGCTGTTATAGCAGCAAAGGGGGGACCAACTCCATATTAATGCCCATGATTTTGGAATGAGATGTTCAACGAGCAGGTGTCCACATACTTTTAGCCATGTAGTGTACAGTTGAAGTCCGAAGTTTACATACACCTTAGCCAAATACAGTTCAACTCAAGTTTTTCACAATTCCTGACATCTTAATCCTAGTAAAATGTTTCTGTCTTCGGTCAGTTAGAATCACCACTTTATTTTAAGAATGTGAAATGTCAGAATAATAGTAGAGAATGATTTATTTCAAGTTTTATTTCTTTCATCACATTCCCAGTGAGTCAGAAGTTTACATACACTCAATTAGTATTTGGTAGCATTGCCTTTAAATTGTTTAACTTGGGTCAAACGATTCGGGTCGCCCTCCACAAGCTTCCCACAATAAGTTGGGTGAATTTTGGCCCATTCCTCCTAACAGAGCTGGTGTAACTGAGTCAGGTTTGTAGGCCTCCTTGCTCGCACGCGCATTTTCAGTTCTGCCCACAAATTTTCTATAGGATTGAGGTCAGTGCTTTGTGATGGCCACTCCAATACCTTGACTTTGTTGTCCTTAAGCCATTTTTTCACAACTTTGGAAGTATGCTTGGGGTCATTGTCCATTTGGAAGACCCATTTGCGACCAAGCTTTAACTTCCTGACTGATGTCTTGAGATGTTGCTTCAATATATCCATGTGATTTTCCTGCCTCATGACACCATCTATTTTGTGAAGTGCACCATTCCTCCTGCAGCGAAGCACCCCCACAACATGATGCTGCCACCCCCATGCTTCACAGTTGGGATGGTGTTCTTCAGCTTGCAAGCCCCTCCCTTTTTCCTCCAAACATAATGATGGTCATTATGGCCAAACCATTCTATTTTTGTTTCATCAGACCAGAGGACGTTTCTCAAAAAAGTACGATCTTTGTCCCCATGTGCAGTTGCAAAACATAGTTTGGCTTTTTTATGGAGGTTTTGGAGCAGTGGCTTCTTCCTTGCTGAGCGGCCTTTCAGGTTATATCGATATAGGACTTGTTTTACTGTGGATATAGATACTTTTGTATCTGTTTCCTCCAGCATCGTCACAAGGTCATTTGCTGTTGTTCTGGGATTGATTTGCACTTTTCGCACCAAAGTACATTCATCTCTAGGAGACAGAATGCGTCTCCTTCCTGAGCGGTATGACGGCTGCGTGGTCCCATGGTGTTTATACTTGTGTACTATTGTTTGTACATATGAAGATGGTACCTTCAGGCATTTGGAAATTGCTTCCAAGGATGAACCAGACTTGTGGAGGTCTAAAAACATTATTCTGAGGTCATTGCTGATTTCTTTTGATTGTCCCATGATGTCAAGCAACGAGGCACTGAGTTTGAAGGTAGGCCTTGAAATACATCCACAGGTACCCCTCCAATTGACTCAAATGATGTCAATTAGCCTATCAGAAGCTTCTCAAGCCATGACATAATTTTCTGGAATTTTCCAAGCTGTTTAAAGGCACAGTCAACTTAGTGTAAACTTCTGACCCACTGGAATTGTGATACAGTGAAATCATCTGTCTGTCAACAATTGTTGGGAAAATTACTTGTGTCAAGCACAAAGTAGATGTCCTATCCGACTTGCCAAAACTAGAGTTTGTTAACAAGAAAATTGTGGAGTGGTTAAAAAACAAGTTTTAATGACTCCAACCTAAGTGTATGTAAACTTCAGACTTCAACTGTATGTTAGAGAAAGACCCCACTGAATGATTCAGAACAAATTTGTCTTGGTAAAATGTATTTTATAGCATAAGGAAGTGAACTGTCATCACCAAAGCGCTCTGTGGGTGGATACCCTAGAAAATGATCTATGCAGTTATGATTTCATATGCTTTTATGAATGCTTAGCAAATGTTATAATGCATTTTTACGCTCGACCTCATCTTTACTAGATGCTGTTCTTCCACTAACCTCATTGCAACTCCCCTCCAAGTCTCCGACCACTACCTTGTATCCTTTTCCCTCTCGCTCTCATCCAACACTTCCCACACTGCCCCTACTCGGATGGTATCGCGCCGTCCCAACCTTCGCTCTCTCTCCCCCGCTACTCTCTCCTCTTCCATCCTATCATCTCTTCCCTCTGCTCAAACCTTCTCCAACCTATCTCCTGATTCTGCCTCCTCAACCCTCCTCTCCTCCCTTTCTGCATCCTTTGACTCTCTATGTCCCCTATCTTCCAGGCCGGCTCGGTCCTCCCCTCCCGCTCCGTGGCTCGACGACTCAGTTGCGAGCTCACAGAACAGGGCTCCGGGCAGCCGAGCGGAAATGGAGGAAAACTCGCCTCCCTGCGGACCTGGCATCCTTTCTCTCCCTCCTCTCTACATTTTCCTCCTCTGTCTCTGCTGCTAAAGCCACGTTCTACCACTCTAAATTCCAAGCATCTGCCTCTAACCCTAGGAAGCTCTTTGCCACCTTCTCCTCCCTCCTGAATCCTCCTCCCCCTCCCCCCTCCTCCCTCTCTGCAGATGACTTCGTCAACCATTTTGAAAAGAAGGTCGACGACATCCGATCCTCGTTTGCTAAGTCAAACGACACCGCTGGTTCTGCTCACACTGCCCTACCCGGTGCTCTGACTTCTTTCTCCCCTCTCTCCAGATGAAATCTCGCGTCTTGTGACGGCCGGCCGCCCAACAACCTGCCCGCTCGACCCTATCCCCTCCTCTCTTCTCCAGACTATTTCCGGAGACCTTCTCCCTTACCTCACCTCGCTCATCAACTCATCCCTGACCGCTGGCTACGTCCCTTCCGTCTTCAAGAGAGCGAGAGTTGCACCCCTTCTGAAAAAACCTACACTCGATCCCTCCGATGTCAACAACTACAGACCAGTATCCCTTCTTTCTTTTCTCTCAAACTCTTGAACGTGCCGTCCTTGGCCAGCTCTCCCGCTATCTCTCTCAGAATGACCTTCTTGATCCAAATCAGTCAGGTTTCAAGACTAGTCATTCAACTGAGACTGCTCTTCTCTGTATCACGGAGGCGCTCCGCACCGCTAAAGCTAACTCTCTCTCCTCTGCTCTCATCCTTCTAGACCTATCGGCTGCCTTCGATACTGTGAACCATCAGATCCTCCTCTCCACCCTCTCCGAGTTGGGCATCTCCGGCGCGGCCCACGCTTGGATTGCGTCCTACCTGACAGGTCGCTCCTACCAGGTGGCGTGGCGAGAATCTGTCTCCTCACCACGCGCTCTCACCACTGGTGTCCCCCAGGGCTCTGTTCTAGGCCCTCTCCTATTCTCGCTATACACCAAGTCACTTTGTCATAACCTCACATGGTCTCTCCTATCATTGCTATGCAGACGACACACAATTAATCTTCTCCTTTCCTCCTTCTGATGACCAGGTGGTGAATCGCATCTCTGCATGTCTGGCAGACATATCAGTGTGGATGACGGATCACCACCTCAAGCTGAACCTCGGCAAGACGGAGCTGCTCTTCCTCCCGGGAAAGGACTGCCCGTTCCATGATCTCGCCATCACGGTTGACAACTCCATTGTGTCCTCCTCCCAGAGCGCTAAGAACCTTGGCGTGATCCTGGACAACACCCTGTCGTTCTCAACTAACATCAAGGCGGTGGCCCGTTCCTGTAGGTTCATGCTCTACAACATCCGCAGAGTACGACCCTGCCTCACACAGGAAGCGGCGCAGGTCCTAATCCAGGCACTTGTCATCTCCCGTCTGGATTACTGCAACTCGCTGTTGGCTGGGCTCCCTGCCTGTGCCATTAAACCCCTACAACTCATCCAGAACGCCGCAGCCCGTCTGGTGTTCAACCTTCCCAAGTTCTCTCACGTCACCCCGCTCCTCCGCTCTCTCCACTGGCTTCCAGTTGAAGCTCGCATCCGCTACAAGACCATGGTGCTTGCCTACGGAGCTGTGAGGGGAACGGCACCTCAGTACCTCCAGGCTCTGATCAGGCCCTACACCCAAACAAGGGCACTGCGTTCATCCACCTCTGGCCTGCTCGCCTCCCTACCACTGAGGAAGTACAGTTCCCGCTCAGCCCAGTCAAAACTGTTCGCTGCTCTGGCTCCCCAATGGTGGAACACACTCCCTCACGACGCCAGGACAGCGGAGTCAATCACCACCTTCTGGAGACACCTGAAACCCCACCTCTTTAAGGAATACCTAGGATAGGATAAAGTAATCCTTCTCACCCCCCTTAAAAGATTTAGATGCACTATTGTAAAGTGGCTGTTCCACTGGATGTCATAAGGAGAATGCACCAATTTGTAAGTCGCTCTGGATAAGAGCGTCTGCTAAATGACTTAAATGTAATGTAAATGTAATTTTTATGTGTGTAATAGGAGGCATCAAAAACTCATTACACCCAGGTGGTTCATATAACTATTACAGTACCTTGCAAAAATATTCACCCCCCTTGGCGTTTTTCCTATTTTGTTGCATTAACAACCTGTAATTTAAATTGATTTTTATTTGGATTCCATGTAATGGGCATACACAAAATAGTCCAAATTGGTGAAGTGAAATGAAAAAAATTACGTTTTTCAAAAAATAATAAACGGAAAAGTGGTGCGTGGATATGTATTCACCCCCTTTGCTATGAAGCCCCTAAATAAGATCGGGTGCAACCAATTACCTTCAGAAGTCACAGATTGCGCAGAGGTGGACATTATTTAATTGTCACATGATCTGCCATATGATCTCCGTATATATACACCTGTTCT